>NW_012192598.1:9522-15393 GCF_000956335.1 Plasmodium fragile | reverse complement strand
CTTACCTTCCAAAGGGAATAACCAAGAACGGCCACGATGACGGAAGCGACGAACAACAGGATCGGAGTAGTGGCGGTAAGGACGTCCGCGGTTAGGTCGGGGCCATCGGGACCTCCGGGACCCTTAGGTGGATGTTCACTTATAACTGTCCTATGTGGATCAATGGGCGCAGCGTTTGGTCCATATGCTCCCCCGATACCATCTGCATGTGGTTTAAAGTCTAAATCTAAACCAGGGTCCTTGTTCGCATTTGTTCCATTGGAACCAGTGCTTTGTACATTGTTGCGTCCGGGGGAAGGAACAGGACTAGGGGGTTGGTGACCAGTAGAACCAGTACCGGAGGAACGTGGATTCGTAGTGCCCGTGGAGCCAGTACCAGTAGAACCTGGACCCGTAGGACCAGCTGCACCAGAGGAACCTGTGTCATGTGTGTGACCATGTTGATCAGGATCAGTGGAGGTAACTGGTGCCTTGGGGGGCTGGGACTCTTGAGATGGTTGTGTCGTGGGAGAGGATGCGGCAGTATGCCCATCATGGGCTTTATCATCCTTAGCAGTATTGTCGGCCAGCGGTGGATCAGGCTTACTGCCACCGGAGGCTGAGGAACCGTTACCAGTAGTTACTGGTGCCGGATCTACAACTTTTGTTGTGTCAGTATGGGTATTATCAACACCGGTGGTGTTCGTTTTGGAAGAATCATCCTGGCCATTAGAGGCCTGGCCTTCAGGTATCTCTAAATTCTGTGTCGGTTCAGTGCCTGCTCCTGGAGTTCCTGCAAGGGCTCCCAACGGGAACAAGTGGAAATATGAGGACTCTGAAGTGTGTACGTTGCATGGCTACGACAATGGTCATCTTTGTGCATGGTCTGTCGGCCACACGGTGCGTCGTTTAAGGTTGACCCGTGTATTGGGACGGCGTGGCAGGTGCCACCACGGGAAAAGACTCTCTCTCTCCCACGCAGCACACAACACACACACACAGTGTGTGTCGATGTCTCTACCTGTCGACGTCTGTCTGCGTCTCTACGACACTCTACATCCCGCGGCGGCTTACTCTTCCCCGCGTCGCTCTGCCCCTAATTCTCATTCGGCGTTTGGTTTCTCTCTCTCCGTGGTGTCTCTCCCGCTGTCGCCGGAAAAGTTGTTTCCTTTTCTGTCTTTTTTTTTGTGTGTTGCATGTTGTGTCCTGTTTTCCTTCTCCCAGAAGACTCAGTCACAGGGGTCCGTCGGGACAGGGACCGCTGCGTGCACAGTGCTATCACGTGAATCTGTACGTGCCGTACCTGAGCATGCGGTAGATGAAGGAGTACTGAGGACCTGAATTTGAACACGTCCACCGCCTGGGCTTGCATGACCGACTGTCTGTTGGACAGGGGTGCAGGGTACAGTTGTGTTCTTACCTGCAGGGGTCGCTGTTTCATCCGGTGAGGAGGGGGATGCTGATGACGATGATTTACCCTTGTCCTCCACATCAGGTTGTGGCGGAGGTGGGGCTTGTGGTACGGGTCCTGCTGGTGGGTCCTCGGACCTGGACCTGTCATCTGACCCAGCACCTCCCTCCGAAGGTTTCTTCTCAGGAACATCCTTTTTTGGTACCTCTGGTACCGTAGCTGGTGGTACTTCTGATTTCTTCGTGACTACCTCCCTGTTACTGCTGTCTTCATTCTTCTTCTCCTTTTCCCCACCTGCAAAATGAAGACAGGGGAATGATCAAATATATGATTAAAAAAGGACACAAGTGGTACAGAAAGAAGGGGCAGAACGGTGCGGTCATGTAGCGACCGGGTAGGTCGGCTGCATGGGTCGATGCATGGATCGATGCAGTGGGTCGATGCAGTGGGTCGATGCAGTGGGTCGATGCATGGATCGAGGTGCAATCGGTGGACTGCGTACGCGGTGGACTGGGGCTAGATGGTAGCAATACACTTATTTGTTGTTGCCGTCATCTCCTCTCCGCTACCGCTGCCGTGGCCACTCATCGCGTACGCCGTCGCGCTGTTTCCCTCGTCGCCGCTACCGTTGTCGTCGTGGTCAACCCCGCTGATGGCAGCGAAGTGTGGTGCTGTTCTCGCCGCGTGTGCGTGTTGTTGTGGCGGCCGCATTCGTGCGTGCCGTATTCGTGCTTACTCTCATCTATCTTACCTGTCGGTGCCGGTGGTGTGGTCGCCGCCGTGATGGCGGTCTGCCCGTTTTTGCCATCGTTCGCTGCAATAAAGGAACAAATAGGAATTACAAGGGTTAGTATGTACGTTTTGTGTTCTTGGAAGTACACAGGAATGAACGTTGTTCACATATCTGCATGTTGTTTCGCATTGCTCTTTCCCTTGTACATCGACACTGTCTGTCGTGCTCGTTTCTGTACCTATGTTTGCTGCTGTGTTCTAATGTGTCTCATTCTGGCCCAACCTGCCATGCCTTACCTGACTTCCCCGTGTTCGCTTCTTCCCTTTTTTGTATGCCTTGCTCCACCTGTGTCGCGATTTCCTTAAATATGTCCTTCATGCCTTCCTTCAATTCATGGACTATCTGAGTAATTCCTAAGTCGTCCTTATGCTTCGTATGCTCTTTATCCAAGAATTCCGCTATTTTCCATCCCTGCTGCCATGGTGTCCGACATGTGTTAGTTGCCTTCACTTTTTGAAGCCGTCTCTTCAGTCTGCTGTCTTCCGCTAACCATTTCTTCACTTTTGCATTTAACTCAATCTTCCCTATGTTCCCATTCGGAAATATGTCTTTACCACATTTCCGCTGCTGTATTAAGCCCCCCTTAAAACCGTCTTCCGCTCCTAATTGTTGCATCGAGTACCATGCATAAAATATTCCCCACCTACTCCTGCACACAGATTCGTTTAATACTTCGCTGAACATATGTGCTATTATACATCGTAAGTGCTCCGTTATTTTTGCACTGGTATCATCCTCCTGTTCGCTAACCGGGTGTGCATGACTCCCCCAATTCATGAAAAATAAGGCCCCTGCCATAAGTACGCATACAATTCTATCTCCGACTTTCTGTGTTACTAATTGTTCACCGCGCTCATACGCGTAGTGCTCCCATCCTGTGTTATCACAATTCGATGCATACAATATTATATTATCCTCGTGCATGTATTCCACAAATTCCTTCATTACCTCTGTGGTCTTTGCCCATACCATGTCCTACAATGTAAGAGAAACACAGGAAATATATACATGCGCATGTGTACTTTAATTCTATGTGCGACGATGCGCTGCATTCTCTCGTGTACCAATAACACCAGGGCAGTGAACGCCCCGTTTTGCTCTTCTATTCCTGTATGTCCCTACCTCATATGTATCCTGATCGAGATCTCCCGCTTGGATTACCCATTTCGCCAATGCGTGCGCCAAATCTACCGTTCCCATGTTACTACTATTCACTGAAATATACGGTACCCTGGGAAGTACTCATGCATTAGTAGTATTCGTATGGTTGTTATATTGCATCAATGCGCGCTTGCGTGCAGTTTTAGTCGATAATGCTCCTTCTGTCGGTGTTCACTACGCCGCGCTTAACATTAAAATGTTCCATAAAAAGAGAAAAATGAAGCACCTAATGATAGAAGGCAGAATGTACCAAAACAGAAAGTGTCCATATGAGTTGCTGACACAACATACAGGGAAGAAAATACAAATAAAAAAGAAAGACAAGGGAAAAAGAAAGGAACAAATAGCAAAGGTACAACACCACGCGTCATGAACACCCCCGCCCCCATTTCTACACCGGTGTCCACTAAACGCCTGTCACACACACTGTGTCTCTCTGTGCGCGTACACCTAAAACGAACAACAACATGAATGTCTTCTGTGGTCGTTGTTGCCGTCGCTACCGTCGTTGCCGTCGTTGTGCGCCCTACCACATAATACGTGTGTTCCGTCCTCCCCGGTCCGCGCTCTCTGCTCCCGCTCTGGATTCTTACTCGGCTACTTGGTCGAATCCTTCTTACACTCGGACAATCGCCTTTACGCGGCCGCTTTGGTCGACGCGTTTGCTCGGAGAGACAATGTCTCCCTCCTTTCTTACACTCGGCTACTTCGTCGAATACCCCTTACTGGGCCACGTTTGCTCGCAAGAGCGTTGCTTAGTGGGCCGCGTGTTTCGACGCGTTTGCTCGGAGAGACAATCCTCCTCCTTTCTTACACTCGGACAATCCGTCGCATGCGGCTTGCACTCGGCTACTTCGTCGAAACCTTCTTACACGCGGCCGCGTTGGTCGACGCCGCTGCTCGGAGAGACAATCTCTCCTCCTTGTTACACTCGGTTACGTCGTGAAATACGTTCACTCGGTGGCAATCCGTGTATCCGGCGACAGTCGGTGGCAGAGACAATCTCTCCTCCGTCTTACACTCGGCTACTTCGTCGAATCGTTGTTACAATCGGATGCAATCTGGTTTACCCGGCCACGTTTGCTCGGAGAGACAATCTCTCCCTCCTTTCTTACACTTGGCTACTTCGTCGAATCGGTGTTGCACGTGGCCGCGTTTGCTCGACGCGTTTGCTCGCAGAGACAATGTCTCCCTCCGTTCTTACACTCGGACAATCCTTCGTCGAATCGTGGTTACACTCGGCTACAATGCGGTGTACGCGGCAACGTGTGCGCGGAGACAAGCGCTCCTTATACTCGAATGCGTGGTCGCATGCTATATTTGTTCTGCACTATACCCGTAGAATGCACGTGCTCATCTGTTAATAATTAACTTCACATAAAGGAGAATACTACCCCTTCATAGTATTCATGTAAATCTACATTTTATATGCATTTAACCGGTACCCACCTGTTCCTATGGTCATGTTAAAAGAAGTGGACTACACATAACAAGAAACAAGGCAAAAGTAAGCACAAAGAAACAGAAGTAAGCAGAACAGAGCAGAAAAAAAAAAAAGACGGTATGGAATAGTGCAAACCGGAAATACAGTATGTATATCACATAATGAAGTACAAGTGGTCGGCCGTTAGCATGCGTTATTTTCCATTCATATGCCCCGTCATCCGAATGTCACAGTTGCTCCAATAGGTCATCCACATATAACTCCCTATCCTGCAAACTGCGTTCGAGCTCGCTCTCTTCGATTACGGACGCGAGAAGGAGCATCCACAATGTGGCAGTTAACGGTTGTTTCATGTGAGGGGGCTGATGCAGTGGTTGGGTGCATGGTATAGCTGTCACTCGTAGCATGTCTGCTGCTGCCGTGACTTTGTCCACTTCTAAGTCGTTGTCGACTACTGATACTTCGCCTGTGGGCGTTGCTGTCTCCTGCTGTACATTATTCAACAAATGCTGAAACCACTCCTCTTCACTGTATGTATCCGTCCGTTTATGCTGTCTTGCAATCCATTCTTTCCACAAGTCCAATTTCTTCATCGGCGGGGTGGGTGCCTCACCTAATTCACGGTGCCCGGATACTCCGTTGTTTGCGTTTGCCACCATGTGCTCACGGAGGTATTGTTTCCATTCCGATTTGATTTCATTGAACCATGTTTGCCCCGTGCACGCCTGGAATAGGTGCTTGTTGCGGTCAATCCAACGCAGCCACGTGGTAGTGTGGGATGTGGTTATGTCTGTGATTTCGGGCTGAGGATGATCACATGTGTGTGTGTCTGTGACTGGGGCGTTGGTGTGTGGATGTATGATTGCGGGCTTTGGAGGTTCATGTGGGGGTGTGTCTGTGACTGTGTCGTCTGTGACTAACTGGTGTGTGATGTCGGGCTTAGGATCATCACGTGTGGGTATGTGCGTGACTGTGTAACATGTGGGTATGTCCGTGACTGTGTCACATGTGGTTCTGTCTGTGACTGCGTTACCGGAGCCTGGTGGTTGTGTGATTTCGGGCTTAGGATCCTCACATGTGGGT
>NW_012192598.1:0-8929 GCF_000956335.1 Plasmodium fragile | reverse complement strand
TGTCTGTGATGTCGGGCTGAGGATGATCACATGTGGGTGTGTCTGTGACTGCTTTACATGTGGGTATGTCTGTGATTTCGGGCTTAGGATCCTCACTCGTGGTGGTATGCGTGACGGTGTCACATGTGGGTATGTCCGTGACTACGGCGTTTGTGGGTGTATGTGTGGCTGGAACGGTGGCGTCGCAGGTGGGATGACGGGCGTGGTAATGACGCGGTCGGTCTGCGTTGGCTGAAACATTGGTCCATGGTGAACCATAGTCTGAGGTCAAAAGACCCAAGATATTGTTATTGCTGTTGGCGTCCCGTATCATATCGTGCGCACACTCCTGTGCAAACTCCTCCACGAGTATCTGCAAATAGTCGTCTTTGACGTTTTCCCACGCGGTTGCGTCACATTCGTGCAGCACTTCTAGATGTAGGTCGATGATCGTGCGTGTATGCACGCGCGGATGACGTCGTCGTCGGGCGGCGGGCAATCTGCCGGGCTGCGTATCCCTAATCATGGTGTACCCGTAATCGGGTGGCGGCAGTTCGCCGCGTTGTAGATGGTCCAATATTTCTTTGTCGAGTGGCGGTGACGGCACGTCACGAACGGTGCGAAACGTTCGTCGTCGTTTTTGTCCGAGGTGCGCAAAGTACTAAGCAAAAAAAGGGGGGTAAATAGGAGGGTGAGGACGGTAGGATAAAAGGAATGCACGCGGATGTAGGGGCATATTGGTTAGAACGATCATGTGTTGGAGCCCGTAGGGATGTTCTGAGGTATAAACATCCTGCACATGCGGCATGCCCTGGTTGCCACATACACTTACCTGCCAAAGGGAATAACCAAGAAGGGCGACGATGAGGGCGGACAGGAAGAAGAGTACGGGAGTAGTGGCGGTGAGGACGGTGTCGGTTAGGTCGGGGACAGCATAGTCACGTGATGTGTCACCCGATGAACTGACTTTTCCATCTGCTGGAACCGGTGGCACGAACCCCCCTGCTGCGTCCTTTATGTGTAGTTCACGTGGATTAGGGTCCAGTGTGAAATCTTCATACTTTTTAGGGCTTAATGCTCCTATACCCCATAGAGGGATTTCATCCGGTACATGAACCACTTCTGCCCCATCGTCTAGTGTAGTACACTTTCCACCTACTCCTGCCCTCTTGGCATCGACCTTGCAGAAATCGGCACCACCGAAAGGATCCCTATCGTTCTGTACGTTGACCCCGGGCTCACTATGGTCATGGCCATCCTGCGTGTCCGGTTTCTGTTCCCCAGAAGATGTGGGTCCCTGGGGGACACCGTCCGATCCAGGTTGGTGTCCCGTATCTGGTGTTGATGAAGGTAAGGGTCCTGGTTGTGGTTCTGATCCAGCTGCTGGTTCTGCGGACTCTGATGTCCCATCCTTCGGGTCATCCTTCTTTCCTTCTGGAAGTTCCTGGGGACCTGCAGCTACCTGTGTAGGCCCAGTTTTCGTGTCGTCAGTTCCTAAGTAAACATTTAGGAAAGGCAACAGTAAGGAAAGGAAAATGATGAAACTGTAGTTTCAGATAGATGGTTGCCCATGCTCAGTCGGCACCATTGGTGCCACGGGGACGGCGGGCAGGCGTGGAGGCAGGACACGGACGGGGGTAAGGTGCCACCCGGGAAAAGACTCTCTCTCTCTCGCACCCGCGCACAACACACACAGCACAACACACACAGACACAGTGTGTGTCTGTCTACGTCGACGTCTACATCCAGCGGCCGACCCATCGCTGCGGCGCTCAAACATCCCCGTGAGTCTCATTCGACGTTGGGTTGCTCTCTTCCTCACTCCGTGTTTTCTGGCGCTCTGTGTCTCCGGAAACGTTGTTCGTGTTGTTGTTTTTTTGTGTTTTTTGTTTTTATTTCTATTCAAAGTGTCTGTCCATGTGCAGCCGAGTGTACATTACCATTAGCTCTAGCATCGGGGACGTGGGGTCCTCCTCCTAAATCTGCATCCGGTGTACATCCGGTACTTATAACTATTGAACCCGAGCTCTGTGGGCCCTGCCCAAGACTCGCGTTGCACTGGTCCTCACCTGATGTGTCCGTTGATGCCGGTGCTCCTGCAACGCCCGTAGCACCGTGGTCTTCCGTTGCTCCTGCCTCTGCACCGCCTGATTTCCCTGAGGGAGGTTCTGGTGCCGCAGGTGGGGGTTGTGGTGCGGGTGCGGGATCTGACCTTCCGGATCCTGGTGATGTTCCTGCTGCTCCTGATGGTGATGTTGACGACGGCTTGTGGCCGTTCTTGTCGCCTCCTCCTGCTTCTGCCGGTTTCGTTCCTGTAATGAGGGATGGAAGGAAGATGAACAGACGATAAAGAAGCGACACAAGTGGTACAGAAAGAAGGGGCCGCGACGGTGCGGTCCGGTAGCGGCCGGGTTGGCTCGGTGGACTGTGTACTCGGTGAACTGGGGCTAGATGGTAGCAGTACGCTTATATTTGTCGCCGTCATCTCGTCCATCGTCCGCGACCGCTGTCGTGGTGGCCGCCGCTCATCGCTCAACCAAAGTGGGGCACTCAAGAGAAGCGCTGTTGAGCACCGCTGTTGTGCTGTGCCCCCCGCGTGTGCGTGTTGTTGTGGCGGCATCCACATTCGGCAGTACGGTCGGTATTCGTGTTCGTGTGCGTGTTGTTGTTGGCGGCATCCATATGCGCACTCGTGTCGGTGGCGGCCGTATAATACGTGTTGGGCCGTATTAGTGCTTGCTCCCACCGGTCCTTACCTGGAGGTGCCTGTGGTGATGCTGTTGCCGGATTCTTGGCGGCCTGTCCGTTTTTGCCATCCGTCGCTGCAATAAAGGAACAAATAGGAATTAGAAATGTGCGTATGTACTTTTTGTGTTCTTGCAAGGATACAGAAATGAACGTTGTTCAAATAACTGCATGTTGTTTCGCATTGCTCTTTCCCTTTTACTTCGACACTGTCTGTAGTTGTCGTGTGTGTACTTATCCGTCCTGTTGCGTTCGAAGCTGTCTCAGTGTACCCGAACCTGCCATGCCTTACCGGACTTCCCCGTCTTCGCCTGTTGCCTTTGCTCTATGCGTTCCTCTACCTGTTGCTTAAGCCCTTTAAATACTTCCGTCATTGGGTGTTGCAGTCCGTGCATTATCTGAGCAATCGGCGACCGTGGCGAATCATCTATATTCCCATGCCCCAGGATTTCGTCTAGGCTCCATCCCGTCCCCCACCTATCCGTGCACAGTGTATTTCCTTTTATTTTCTGTATTGCCTCTTTTAGTTTGCTATTTTGTCCTAACCATGCTTTGACGTCTGTATTTAAGTCAAGTTCCCTTATTTGTACATCCGAAAATATGTTTCTACCACATGTTCCCTTCTTTATTGAACCTCCCAAAAAACCGCCCTCCCCCGCTAATTCGTCCATTATTTTCCATGCATAAAAAGTTCCCCACTGACTTTTGCACACGGATTCGTTTAATACTGCGCTAAACATATGTACTATTGCACATAGCAAGTGCTGTCGTATGCTTGCGTTGGTTGCATCCTCCTGTGGTCTACTGTGTTTTGCAGTATGCCACCCATTCATGAACAGTAATGCCCCTACCATAAGCACGCATACAATCTTATCCCCCACCGTTTGTCCTACATAGGCTTGATCGGTAGGATCACTGGGGAGCTGCCATCCTGCGTTACCACAGGGCGTTGCATACGATATTATTTCCGCAGTTTCCATGTATTGCACAAATTCCTCCATTATCTCTTTAGTCTTGTTCCACACCATTTCCTACAATGTAAGAGAAACGCAGGAAATATATACATGCGCATGTGTACTTGAATGCCATATGCCACGATGCGCTGCATTGTCTCTTATACCAATAAAACCCTAACACTGAACTGCCCGTGTTGCTCTTCTATTCCTGTATGTTCCTACCTCATACTGGTTCTGATCGTAAATTCCCGCGGCGATTAACCAATCCGCCAATGCATGCGCCAAATCTACCGTTCCCATATTACTACTATTCACTTAAATATACGGTACCGTTGGAAATACTCATACATTACTATTATTCGTATTCTTGTTATATTACATGAATTCGCTCTTGCGTGCAAGTTTAGTCCCTAATGCTGCTTTTATTCTTCACTGCTCTCTGCAGGTAGCAATCAAATATTCCATAAAAACAGAAAAAATAAAGCACCTAATGATAGAAGGAAGAATGTACAAAAACACAAAATGTGCATAGGAATTGCAAATATAGGGCACAGGGAAGAAAATACAAATAAAAACGACAGACAAAAATAGAAAAAACAAGTACTACTACACTACCTACGCACACAACGCGCCATGAATATACACCCCCCGCCTTCTTCTCCACTACACGCCTTCACACACTGTCTCTGTGTGCGTACACCTAAAAACCGCAGTATAACAACAACGTCAATTCTTCTGCCGTCGTTGCCGCGTCTTCGTACACCGCATTTTGCCGAGTAAGAAGGAGGAGGATTGTCTCTCCGAGCAAACGCGGCCAAGTGTAACAACGATTCTACGAAGTAGCCGAGTGTAAAAAGGGAATCATTGTCTCCGAGTGAAGCGGTTCGAGTGAAGGGATTCGAGTGAGGGTTCCAGAGAGGGAGTACAGAGTGGTCGTGGAGGAGAAGAAACACACATATTATGTGGGGGAGCAACACGGGCGGCAAAGACGACAGAAATTTATGTTATCGTTCGTTTTAGGTGTACGCACAGAGAGACAGTGTGTGAATGCGTTTAGTGGAGACCGGTGTAGAAAGGGGGTGGTGTATTCATGTCGCGTTGTGTGTGTAGGTAGTAGTAGTGTACTTTTTTTGTTCCCTTTGTTCTACAGAACAGGAACGAAGACGGCGGAAGGCGGAAGGTGTGCGGCGGAAGAAGAACAAGTAGTGGTTGTGTATTTATCACGACTTCTAGAAGCGTTGACGGGAGAGGCGTTGACAGGAGAAGCGTTGACGGAGAAGCGTGACGGAGACGCGGTGACGGGAGAGGCGTGGACGGGAGAGGCGTTGACGGAGAGGCGTAACGGAGAACGCGACGTGTGTATATTTTGTTTTTTATTGTTGTTGTTATGCACGCGGTAGTAGTAGTGGTAGTAGTAGTAGTCGTGTACTTTTTTTTTAAGAGGGGGAATAGAGTGTTTTTTTTGTTTTGGGGGGTTTTTTCTGGCTGCGTCTGTTTCACTTTTTGTTTTCTTTGTTGTTCTGTGTATTCGTTTTTTGTCCTCTTTTGTGCTTATGTGCTCAATATACGTATACATAACTTGCAGGTAGAATTTATAGGGTCACGGCTGATACAGTTGTTGTGCGCGGAGACGTAATTTGTCCTTACACGAGGAAAATAATTATAATAAGAAAAGGAGGAGCATACGGAGAACAGGAAAAGCACGAGCTACAACATCGTGATGCTAATTTTTGGAAAGCAACAGCAGTGCCGCGCAAATGTGAATCAAATCATATTCATATAACTGTATATAGCAGCAACAATATGGCAAACGACGTACATTGGGCTAATCTAATTCGACATTGGGCAGACAGGAGAGGAATAGGGCAACAGGATCAGTTAGATGTAAGGAAAATTTAAGGGTACAGGATGGAATAGAAGGCAGGATATATTGTATGGACCTATGAGTATACAGTGCAGACAACGGAACCTCTAACACACTGCAACGTTCATGACGCGCATGTATATGCATATAGTACAGGTGGCCCTTTCCTTTTGTTTTCTACTTCTTGGACGAAGTTATGGGATGACATTATGACCGTACTTGAGGCATTTGTAAAGTTCTTAGAAACATTTGAGAAGGAGGGCCATACGCACACTTGGGCTACATCGTGTAATGATGTTTCATACGACGGTAAAGTGATTCACAGGGGATCCAGAAGACAGAGGGAGAAAACAACGTGCACATTAATGATGGAGGCACTATATTTCAAGAATGGCTGGACGGGTAGCACCATGCATGCGGGCCATGACTGGGGGCCGGACAATCCACTGCGGCAATTTGTCAAGTGTGCCATAGTCAGTATATATATGTATTACTTAATCGAAATAAACTGTGGGGATAAGACAGGTGTTGAGTATGCATTAAAAATAATGAATGCGCTGGAGGAGGCTGCTCGGCTTCAGCAGGGCTTCGCGGGTACTATGCCCGTGAATGTATGCTTATGGGAGGGGCATCATCATACGAAGATTGGGCAGAAGAATGTAAACGCTACAGTCAAAAGCTGGTTGAACGGGAATGCAACCATGTGGCAGAAGATAAAAGATTTAGAGAAAAAAGCAAACTGTACACAGGGAAATACACAACACACACAGGGGAAAGGTGTACTTGACGAAAAAGAAATCAAAGATAAAATAATGGAAAAAATGAAGAAGGTGCAGCAAGACGTAAAGGAACAGAAAGAGGGAAGAAGGAATACAGCGAAAGATCAAGTACAGGACCGGAATAGCTTGCTCAGTCCAGGTAGGAGGAAAGACAAAGGAAATGTACTAGGAATGTGGGTGTAGAGCGGAAAAAGCGCATAAGCAGAGACTTAAGAGAGGGAAGGAGCACGAATACGAACATGCAAGAATGAGCGCATGTCGACAGAAATTTTGAGGTTGCACTTTCCTACATACTCTGATCACTCCTTTATCATTATTCATAGATCCGGCGAAGACTCAACCGGCGCCACCACCCGGCAAGGACTCCGTCGCTGCAAACCCAGGAACTACAGCAACGCCGGAAACCACACCACCACAGGGACCGCCAGGTAAGGACCGACGGGGAGAAAGCACGAATACGACTATACGGCCGATTACGAATACGTACGCATACGGCCCGCACGCATGCCAACGGCCGCCTACTGACCGTACGACTGCGCACCGCTGAGATGGCGCCACAACAACACGAACACGCGGCGCAACAGCACAGCAAACGACTTCGTTGACGTTCAGCGGCGACCACGACGGCAGCTGCCCCACTTCGCTCAACGCACCATTGCCGAGCACAGCGGCCACCACGACGGCAGCCGTAGCAGCGATGAGTGTGCAGCCGTAGTGGCGACGAGGATGAGTGTAGAAGAGGTGTGTGTGTGAGTGCGGGACGGCGTCACAGTGGTGTGACAATGGTGCGTGCGGATGGAGCGAAGGCTACGCATCGAGCGAAGGCTACGCATCGAGCGAAGACGACGAGGGATGCAGCGGCACGAGGCAGGCGGGACGGCGACAACATATGTGCAACTGCTACAATCCGACCCTACCCTGCCGCTACCTGATCGAACCGTTCTGCCCCTTCTTTCTGTACCACTTGTGTGCTTTGTTGTTATCATCTACTCTTTTTTCTTCCTTGCATCATTTGCCGCAGGCAAGAACCCACAACCTCCTCCACAAGACGGTGGACCATCAGGGACAGGTGCAGGCGGGCAAGGACCGGGTCAAGGGCCAGGACCTGGACATCAACCCCCACCTCCACCACCACCCCCATCCACATCGTCCTCCGAATCGGGATCCGCATGCCCGTCCTCACCGGACGAAACAAAGAAACCTGCAGGTAAGAACACAACTGTACCCTGCACCCCTGTCCAACAGACAGTCGGTCATGCAACCGAAGGCGGTGGACGTGTTCAAATTCAGGTCCTCAGTACTCCTTCATCTACCGCATGCTCAGGTACGGCACGTACAGATTCACGTGATAGCACTGTGCACGCAGCGGTCCCTGTCCCGACGGACCCCTGTGACTGAGTCTTCTGGGAGAAGGAAAACAGGACACAACATGCAACACACAAAAAAAAAGACAGAAAAGGAAACAACTTTTCCGGCGACAGCGGGAGAGACACCACGGAGAGAGAGAAACCAAACGCCGAATGAGAATTAGGGGCAGAGCGACGCGGGGAAGAGTAAGCCGCCGCGGGATGTAGAGTGTCGTAGAGACGCAGACAGACGTCGACAGGTAGAGACATCGACACACACTGTGTGTGTGTGTTGTGTGCTGCGTGGGAGAGAGAGAGTCTTTTCCCGTGGTGGCACCTGCCACGCCGTCCCAATACACGGGTCAACCTTAAACGACGCACCGTGTGGCCGACAGACCATGCACAAAGATGACCATTGTCGTAGCCATGCAACGTACACACTTCAGAGTCCTCATATTTCCACTTGTTCCCGTTGGGAGCCCTTGCAGGAACTCCAGGAGCAGGCACTGAACCGACACAGAATTTAGAGATACCTGAAGGCCAGGCCTCTAATGGCCAGGATGATTCTTCCAAAACGAACACCACCGGTGTTGATAATACCCATACTGACACAACAAAAGTTGTAGATCCGGCACCAGTAACTACTGGTAACGGTTCCTCAGCCTCCGGTGGCAGTAAGCCTGATCCACCGCTGGCCGACAATACTGCTAAGGATGATAAAGCCCATGATGGGCATACTGCCGCATCCTCTCCCACGACACAACCATCTCAAGAGTCCCAGCCCCCCAAGGCACCAGTTACCTCCACTGATCCTGATCAACATGGTCACACACATGACACAGGTTCCTCTGGTGCAGCTGGTCCTACGGGTCCAGGTTCTACTGGTACTGGCTCCACGGGCACTACGAATCCACGTTCCTCCGGTACTGGTTCTACTGGTCACCAACCCCCTAGTCCTGTTCCTTCCCCCGGACGCAACAATGTACAAAGCACTGGTTCCAATGGAACAAATGCGAACAAGGACCCTGGTTTAGATTTAGACTTTAAACCACATGCAGATGGTATCGGGGGAGCATATGGACCAAACGCTGCGCCCATTGATCCACATAGGACAGTTATAAGTGAACATCCACCTAAGGGTCCCGGAGGTCCCGATGGCCCCGACCTAACCGCGGACGTCCTTACCGCCACTACTCCGATCCTGTTGTTCGTCGCTTCCGTCATCGTGGCCGTTCTTGGTTATTCCCTTTGGAAGGTAAG
>NW_012192597.1:351462-402361 GCF_000956335.1 Plasmodium fragile | reverse complement strand
CGCACCAAAGCCAAGTAAAAAGAATGGTGGAAAAAAAAAAAAAAAAAAAATTAAGTACGAGACCAGCACCGCAAAAGTAAAAAAATAAAAAATGTTGTGCACCTATTTTTTTCCTCTATTTTTTTAGGACATTATTATACTTTTTTTTTCTGTACTCTCATAAGATACTGAGCATGCATGACAGTTTTTTTGATCTTTATTTGAAGGTGATTTTACACACAAAGGGGGCGAGATAGACAGAACTGCACATGCGTAGTATCGAAACGTTATCTCATGCATTAGTGCTTATCACCACACTGCTCGCAACCACTCACTTGTGCAACCCTATTTCCCCCTGTCTTAATACAACCTAACGAAACGGATCTGAGCAGCGATTGAACGAACTGAGCGACGATGAACAGAAAGTTCTTCTTAGTAATAACATTTTAGAAGAGTCCTTTAGGAAAATATGTAACTATAATTTTGTCCAGAAGCATTTTTCGAATATCTTTTGCGACAACTTGCACATGTTACGCGAAGAAAGTAATTTGTCCCTGTTACACTTATTATTGACAAAGGTGAGAGGAGGAAAAATTCTCTTAACATATCACTTCCTTAAAAAAAAATAAATTTTATTTTTTCCTTTTTTCCAATTTTTACACTTATTACGATTTTTTGACACGTCAGGGGAAGTGGAAAACTGGGCCATTTTTGAGAATATTAAAAAATTATATAATGTATAACAGTAAGTGAAGAAAAAACAAAAAAATGGCGCCCAGATAATTTTTATAGACCTTTTCTATTGCTCCCTTTTGTCATTTTTAAAGTGCTCATATGCACACTTTAAGGAATATCTTTTTGCGAATCTACAATTTTTAGAAAATCTGGAAATGCTCGCATATTTGAAAATATACGAAAAGATTTATGAATATACAATTCAAAATATATTTTTGGAGAATTGCCAGGATTTCGACCTATCCAGAGAGATAGTAATAAAATAGCACCCGCGTTTAGCATATTGCTGCTTCATCTTTGTTCGTCCACTAATAGGTTTTTTTTGGGGGGCATATATGCCCCTGTGTGAAGTGGCAGTCTACCGAAAAATACAAATATGTATATGCATGCGTGCATGTGCATTTGTGCACAATAGCGATAGGGGAATAAAAATGCATGTGGATGAAGGCGTACTGTCCGTTTGCTAAGTACATTCATTCCCCTATTTTTTGCGCAGCTAAATTTTTTCTGGTTCTCGACAAACCATGAATTAAAGGCTCAGTCATTTGAGGTGAGACAGAACAAGGGGAAAAAATGGGGGGAAAAGCGGGTTAACTAAAAGTAAAAATGCGCTCCAGATACACACTTGTCATCAGAAAAGGGAAGAATGTTATACACATTGCTTCAATTTATGTTATTTAATTGTGCTTAATTCTGATTTGTACACACTGTGCAGATGTCGATGTGCCACTTTGAAAAATTATTTTTAGTGAACAAGCATAACATGGGGCAACATACAAAAGAGTACCTTGCGCAGTTGGAGAAAGGTGAGACATGCAAAAAAAAAAAACAGAAAAAGAAAATATCTCCTAATTTTATGCTTTCATTTTAAGAATAAAATTCGACGATATAATGTTTGTCCAAAAATAATTGCAAAACGAAATTTTGTGAAATTATAATTTCTGCAGATGCCTACTTGAAAAAATTTGTGCATTGAAACGGAGGACTCTTTTTTTTTTTTTTTATTATCATTGAAATGGCTCAAAATGAATCAAAACATTGAAAATAAAATTTTTATATTTTAAAAGAGCACTTATAAACATTGAATTTAGTACCGTAAACGCACCAATTGGATATATCGCGTAAAAAAATTACACGAATAGCACAAAAAAAAAATTTTTCAGTGTAACGTGATAAAAACGGAGTAATAAATTCATTGTTTTCTTAGATACTTTTTTTTTTTTAAGCCCCCTTTTTTATTATTATTTCTTCTAGTCCATCATGCTCAGATTCTGACTTACACACGCGACAAGGGTCATAGATGCTCAATTGATAATTAATTATGTACATGAGTGTGCACAAGCAAGGAATGTAGCATGCAAGTGTGCAAAGGCGTCGGAATAGAGATCATTGCTTCCGACCCCGAAATAAAAATCCGAAAATTTCTTTACAAGTGCACTGTTGATAAAGCAGCTCAAGACTAAATTCTTTTTTTTTTTTTTTTCGAAATTGGTTATAAAGAGAAAAATACTTTATGATCGAGCACTAAATACTTTTAAAAAAGGCTAATTATTGAAAAACAAAAAAAATTTTTTTGTTTTCTCATAATGTCAGTTTTCATTCATGTCCCCATGCATGTTTTATATATGTGATGAATTTTGCGTATGCAAAGAGGGAAATTATCATTACACAAAAATTAGTCCAATAAAATTAATGTAATAATATTTTCCTCGTTTAGTGAACAAAAATTTCCTTTTTTTGGCATCAAAATTGAATAAATACAATTATCCAGCGAAATCGATCAAAAAAAAAAAAAAAAAAGGAACAATGTTTGCACGCTTTTGGAAATGGGTATATATCATAATACGAAGAATAGGGAAGCAGTGCATAATTAATACGTAATTCATTTAAACCACTAGTATATATATTTAAAGGGTTACAATTCATTTACGGGTCTAGGTTACATTTTTATTGTATTTTCCCAAATTGTACATGAAAAGACCTAAGTTTTTTAAGGGATACATTGATTTTTTTAAATTATTTCCCATTTGCAATATTATAAAGGACAAAATGAGCTTAAATATTTGTAAGTTCGTAATTTTCTTTTTTAGTTTACATTTTTTACTAATTTTCGATAGAACAAAACAGAACAGACCGGACATTTCACAATGAAATGTTTGCGATGGTTTTACACTGCTCTAATGGTAAATGTCGCGTGCTGTATGCTTTCCTTTTTGTATTTTTTTTTTTTTTTTGTTTTTTATAATTCTAAATATGATCACATTCTAGTGGTGCTCTATTTTGGCAAAATTAAATTTGGTTTAAGTTATTTCTCATGCGTTAAAACAAAACATTTTGACGCCTTTTCTTTTAACAAAACTCATATTCAAAAAATGATGATTGAAGAAAGAAAAAAAAAAATTGCTTCCCTGTTACGAGTTGCTATATATATTATGCGTATGAAACACGCGGTTGTTTGTTCTTTGCCTAATTTACGCTACCATTTTTTATAATTTTAATTCGACGTCCACTGGTTGCCATTGTTCTGGCTTTTATAATCGATAAAATTTTATCATATATAAGTGCACTTGGCCAAAAAAACGAAAAATATTTTTACATGTAAAATGTACATGGCGGCAAATACGCGGTTGAGTAATGTACAGTGTTTATATGTACAATTGACCGTCCATGGCAGAAGAACATAAAAGGCACAAATTTTTTGCTACGTGTTGGAAAAATCCGATTTCAAAATTTGAATATGGAAAAGACATATTGAAAGTGCGTGTTTCCAGGGACCAGGAAAAACAATTATATACATATTTTGTACATATGTATATATATATTAATGTTTTTTAATATATTCATTCATTTATTGAATTTTCCTGCAAAATGCTTTGACTTAAAAGGAAATAAAAAAGAAAAACCATTTTTCGTTTAACTGTGCCCTTATGCATAGTTATTCATGTACATATATATATATTTTTTTTTTATTCCAAAACCGATGAGTATATATAATTCGCTTTTTTATAATTGTATGCCTTGCGATTATTTTCCGTATACATTTGTACATATGTATATAATTATATCCATGAAAAGATTATTTTTGTATGTAGATTATTTCAAAATTGCAAACTTGAGCACTTTGCATTTGCCTCAAGGATAAATATATATGTATAAATATTCGCGCAATTGCATGCTTGTATTATATTATATACGCGTACAATTGTATGTACGTTACGTTTGGTCCGTGTTGGCATACACTTTTGAGCGACCCTTGGTGCATATATATATATATACGTGGCGTTATATTTCGTATAAGTGCACCCGTGCATTTATATATTACATATGCACATATATATATTAGCAGTGCTGCGTGCACATTAAAACAGATCGATCGTGCGTGGATAGTGACAGACCGCAGTAGATCACATGCATGTAAGCAATCACTCATTTGAGTATTCTGGTAAACAACTTATTTTTTTTTATTTTTAAAATGTGTGTCACCACTGCGAACAAAGCGTTCGTACCTTACAGCTCGAATTAAAAAAAAAAAAAAAAAGCACCGCTAAGTACACGTCGCTCCTGCTAAGTATTCAGTGAAATGTTCATGTAGTTCTAATATTCATATGTATAAATTAATAAATGGCATTATTGAGAACACATACCTCACAAAAAAGGTCCAAAGAGATAAATGCGCAAAACCGTGAAGTGTCAAAGATGACATGGAGTTATATCGAATTACGTGAAGCGATGTGCTGTCCATATAAAATTGATGTGAAACGGCACGAAATAGTTTGCACTTCAAGCATAAACATGTGTATGTAATCTTATGTATATATTATATATATGTATGTTATATGCACATATTTGTACTGTATATATGTTATATATATATATACAAATACATTTAACTACATGTATTACCTTTACGCCCACGCGTCCACCGATAAAAATGAGTGTGTGAGAACACCCCTGATTTTTAAATATTCTTGCACTGTGTCGTAACCTGTGGCGTACATGCCAAACGGCACTTGCAGCCCGTGTGTACATATACATGTGCATTCATGTATATGTCAAGGCGTCATATAACTTTTTCCCACCCCCCTATGCACAATTAGACCACCTTTTAAAACAAGTTAAACGGGCCTGTGAAAACCAATATAGCAGGCGAATTCAGTATCTTTTTTGCAGCTAAGTTGTTACTCAAATGATATAAAATGAGAATAATTGTATATAATTTTACACTTATGCAATCCCAACCCGTGCAACATTGACACACGTATACATTATTGTAAATCACTGCCAGTGTCCGTGCCTGCGGACGGCTACTAATTACACTAATTGCCGCAATTAGCTTAGGTATCACAAATACCACCGTTGATATCGTTCCAGCGTTATCACCATTACAACCATTACCACCACTGTTATTAACTTTTTAATGGCATTTTTTTTGTTACCATTACATGATTATGCCCCAGTGAATGCACCCCCAAAATGAGCCCTAAAAATATAACTTCATTTGAAGTATGTATTCATTTTCATTTATAGTGGCAAAGCATTTTACTCAGTCAAGCAAAAAAAATTTACACATTCAACAGTGCCTTCTTACTAATAACTGTTTTTCGTTGTTGTTTTCTCATACTTACATGCTCCTATGTAAATGGAGCATATGTGAAAGCTTTCTCCCCTAGCTGTGGCGACCAAGTGAGGACGTACGTATGTAACTCTGCAACCGTGTGAAACAACATGTCAACCTATCTCTAGTAGGTCAACATATCGATAAAGCACAGAACACATGTGTATATTCATTTTTTTTTTTTTTTTTTTTTTTACATGTGAGAAGTACTTATACTTGTTTTTATTTTTGTTAGGAAAAATTTTTTTTTTTTTTTTTTTTTTTTTTTTTTTTTTTACATGTGAGAAGTACTTATACTTGTTACATACTCTCGCAACGCATTTGCATAATGCAATGAGTTCAAAAATAATGTGCATGAAAAATTTGAATTCAACTCATACTTTTTAATATTCAGGGTGGGGGGAAAAAAAAATTGGGGGAAAATAAGGAGGTTTTGATCTACATTTTGATGTGACCAGTCATTTGTGCCCCGTTGGCTAGCCTATATATATATATATTTTCTTCTAGCCCTGCAAAACATACATATTTATTTTTTCCGCGTGCTCCCTTGCACCTGTAGTATCATACATATATGTATGCATATAGGTACATACGTACACACCTATGTGCATATGTATGCAAATGAAGGCAGGTACCAGCACTATAGTGTACGGATGTATAGAGGCAGAATTGGCAAAGGTTGAATTTCACAAAGGCAAGATTGTACCAAGGTGCAACAGCACAGACGCACAGATGTGTGAGAGAACGAACATACACAAATGTTCGAACTGCAATAAGGGGAACGGAGAATTAGCAAACCGCGAATAGAACTGTGACAAGAGGCGAACTCTCTCGAATGCAGCTCATCGCCTAAACGCAAGCACGCGAAAAATACGAATGCATATATGGATGCACATACAGCACATCGACTCAACCTATTCGTGAATGCCCCACCTTCACAATAATAATGAACGAACAGAATTCCACGCATCTGTCAAGTATTACTTTCATTAATAGTAGTGAGGTCATAATCACTACTGAAATTAAAGAGGCCAATAAAAGAATGCAAGGAAATTACATAAATGACAATCAACGTAAAGTATGCTTTCTACAATAAAGGATTTGGATCATATTAAAAACCTTGTTCATACCTTAAAACCATTTCAAAAGGAATATGAAGATAATATTTTATTTCGAATAATTAAAAAAAAAGGAGATAAATATAGGTGTGAATGGGTTTTATTACTTAAAACGATTAGGGATGATTTCATAATGCAAAAAAAGGGTACCTTCATTGACGATATAAATGTTAAAAATGATCTTGGACATGCGCTTGAACAGCCAGGCAATGTACCTCAGCGCAAATGGGCCAATGCGAAGGAGGAGAAGGAAGAACAAGTACAGGAAAAAACTTTCGACTGTACTGATATGAAAGATATTATTCTGAAATATGTTTACTGCATCACCTACTTTGATAATTATATTACTAAATTAAGAAACGAAATTGGCATCATATACAATTCAGATAGTGACAATTTTTTAAATCAACGGATTAAAATAAATGACTACTTTACGAAGAAGAACAACAACAAACAATGCGATGAGATTGAACTTGCAAATTGTCATATGGAGGGCGATGGTAAATTCATTCACCATGGTGATGAGAAAGTAGGCTTGCTCAACGGCGCATTTGGCGACATGGGCAGGGGCGTTGATAACGGCATTGATAGAGGCGTCCGTGGTGGAAATATTCTTTGCAGCGAAAACTTAAAAGGCAACATTTGCAGCAGCGGCGACAAGTTTCGAAGTTGTGACGACTGCGGTGGCGCATCGACCGCGGGTGTGACCCGAACCAGCTTTGATAACGCGGGCCTCAAATTAAGGCAAGAAATAATATGTGCGAAAAATAGAGCGCCCAAGTGCAACTTGCGCAAAGTGGTAAATAGGAGTTCTAACGCCAACTCGAACGTCAGCACGTGCATAAGCGCACGAGAAAACGCGTTCACCAGGGTGAATTCGAGCATAAACTCAGGCGTAACTGCCATCTTAAATGATGACAGAAACGCGGACTCGAATGTTCATATGAATGCTGAGTTGAACACCCACTCAAACTTGGGCTCGATCACTGAGTCGATCGTTGATTGGATCGCCGATTCGATCGCCGACTCGATCGCTGATTCGATCACCGATTCAAACGTCCATTCGATCACCTACGATAACGCTCATGTCAGCTTCGAGGAAAATGTGGATGTGAATCCCAACTGTAACTACAACGAGTACACTGCGTGCGCATCGTCCAAAATGGAACATATGCCGAAAGGGGAAGATAAGTCCAAAGGACGAGAAGACGAAATGGATGTAAAAAATTGTGATGAGGAAGAGGAGGAAGAGAAACACTTGAGCTTTTTTAAAAAACTCTTTTACAACAAATTCAGATTTGAAAAGAGCAGCAAACCAGAGGAGAAAAGTAAAAGTTCGAATTCACATAATTTGTCTGTGAAGAAGGAAAATGATGATTATTCATTGAAAAAGGTAAAAGATGAAATTCGCGATCTGGAGGAACCTACCTCGGTGGTTGTATATGGTGAAGGTAGTCACCCAGCGGACATAAATCACCACGATAGGGATGACTATCTCGAAAGAGCAGATAACCATCAATGGGGTGATAATCCTGAAAAAGAACAAATCGACCATAGTAACAGTAGAAGTACCAATAGCAACGAGAGCGATGGGGACAAGGACGAAAGGGGTGCACCAGTTATGAAATGGAAATCGAGCGGTGAGATTTCTGCTACCAATGTACAGAGCGGCGCAGAAGAAGGCGGAAACATTTTAAAAAAAAACAACAAAAGAAATAATATACGTGTGAATGTGGATAATTTGAGCAGAGAATTAGCCAACTTTTTGAGGGAAAATAAGATGAACGAAAAAAACAAACGGGACAAAACAGTTAAAAATAGCAACTCAAAAGAAAGGCATCATTACATACGACACAGTAACAACAATTCCTGTTTCCATGAAAATGTCCACAAGCTAAATGAAATATCAACAGATGAACTGCTAAACATTTTTAACAAACTGAATTGCAGTGCTGTGAAGAACGATTTTCTTCCACCCCAAAATGAGCATCCAGGCATTCCATCATCGACAAGTTTTGAAAGGTTCGTAGAAGACTCTGCAGAGATGCACAGAAAGTGGGCACATAGGGACGGCAGTAGGACTGGCAACAGTATAAATGCGAACAGCTTTGCTAGTGGAAGTGCCTCTCATCATGATAAAAACAGAAACCCACAAGGTGCTGAGCGAAGCGCCAACTTTGAGGATGATGCAAACATAGAATTAATCAAATTAATTCTGCAGAAACGAATGAAAAATATCCGAAGTGGGAGAAGACCAGGGAAAAGCTCCATCGAACGCTGCAACGATATGTTAAACAAACACGTGCCTTTGAACATGCTCAAAAAGGACTGCTTTGGCCAAAGTTATAAGGAAGAAGAGTCAAAGGGAAATTCATGTATGGACAATAATCTTAGGAGTGATAGAACAAGAAATGATAAAAGGTTCCATTTTTATAACTACCATCATCACCGCGATAAATCGATGGAAGGGACGAATGGCAGATTGCGGAACATAGCAGAAAGAGAGGAGGACACAATGAAGGAAAGCTCCATCAACGCAAGCGATGATGTGAGTAACAACAGCAGTAGAAGAATCAGCAGAAAGGTAATTAACGGTAAAGCTGTCCGCAGCAGCAGTAGCTACGCTCCCGTGAGTCTTAATGGAGATGGAGATGTGAACAAATCCAAGTACTACTTCCGAAGTAGGAGAAGTAGGGACTATAATAATGATCATGCCGATTATGTCCATTCCAACATGGTAAAGCAAAAAAGGGAGCCATCAGAAAATAAAGATGCAAAAAGGTTAGCAGATGATAACTCCCCTTATGTGAGAATCGCAACAGATGTAATAAAATGGATGCTGCAGTATAAAGATAATTGTAGGATCCAAAAGACAGATATGAACGATAACGCGAATAATACAAATACGAGTAATGACAGCCATGAGGGAAATTACGGCAGTGATGGCTGCGGAATTAGTGATTACAATGACATTTTAAACAACGCCATAGCAGATGTTGTTAGAAATTTACCCCCCAGTGAAATAAACCGCTTAATAGCGAATAAGGGGAATATTTTGTCCAACACTGTTAATGCCCCCCAAAGTGGCAAAGACAGTAGGGCACAGATAAGGAGTCGTAATGAACCCAGTTCCAGCAGCATGGAGAAGAACGAAGTTCAATCTCATTATAGCAGTACATACAATAACACTAGTAACAACAATAATATAATTAACCCGTTCAGTAAAGTCAACAACTTAAGTAATGACGAAGACAATTCTCATTCCCTTAGTAATGGGGACATGGCACATATAAGCTTAAACAAATTGTGTGAATTGGCCTTTGATCAACATTTTCAAAACTGCTCTACAAAAAATGACACTGATGTGAGAAACCCACATTGTAATAATATCGGGAATATATTGAATTTGATAAAAGGCACAATGAAAAATAATACCTATGGTGACGTGGCAAGTGTCCACAGTGACTCACTGCAGAGCGAAAGCGGCAGTAGTAACAAAATGAAAGTAGAACAGGATATTACGAGGAAAGACTTGTCTTTACCCCCTGCGGCAGCTACAATTATTGGAGGTACAGACCACCCAGATAATATTGATGATTACCATCTTATGAATGAAACGCTGCCGAAGGATGCTTCAAAAAGTAGCTTGCTGGAGGACGGCAAGAGGGAAAGAGATCACCCAAATTCAAATGGGGATAATGAAAATAACGCCAGTAATGCGAGCGAGAATGTTGTTACCAATGGGATGGTCAACAGCGCGAGCAATAGTGGCAATAGTAATAATAATGCCCTTGGGGGAGTTCACCCCAAAGCACGCGAAGAAATAAACACAAAAAATTCCACCAATGCCTGTCATAGTAATAACGACACCAATGACAACAGTAGTAATACACAGGCAGACAATTTTAATCATACGAGCGATGCTCATAAGAACATCAGGCAAGCCTTTAACCTGTCGGATGAAAATATGGACTTAATTTACAATTATTGCATGCAGGCTTGTAAGAAAAGCATGGCGCACACAAAGAACGGGTTACATAATGAAAACAGTGATGCAACAATGGGCGGCGGAGTTGAGCCAGAGGGGCATGTGATGGCCAGTAATAAGGGCCTCGTCCACAATCTGAGCAACAATGTGCTAAGTGGCAAGGGCAGCACCGAGTGCGATAGTAGCAGCCAAAATATGAAGGCATCAAAAGGTGAGAACGATAACCCGAAGGAAAATGGCAGCTGCAACAACAGTGGCTACAACGACAGCGCAATTAACAATATTAGCCCTAGTTTTAGTGATAATTATAATAATGCAAAAAGCGTCATGGATCAAGTGAATAGCTTTTTTCACAATTGCCTTTTCAACCTAAAGAAAATGAACTATATGGCTCTGTACGAAAACCCGTCCAGTGTCGAAAATGAGAACGATGGCGGTAAGAACAATAACCGCAGGAGCGATCCCGCTAATAAAACTAGCAGCCACGTCAACTGGAGTAGTGGCGGCCCTGTCAACAACGCCGAGTATGACCAAATCTTATGTCACCTAAAGAACAACCTGAAAATTAGCGACAACACGAAAAGTGTAGACCAACTATTGAACGAATGCTTGAATTCAAATGAAGAACAGCATCAACGGTATCACAAAGGGAATGGCCTAACGAAACATAACCCTCTGCAGAATGTCGAGTCAAGCAATTTGCTAAAGGCGATAAGAGGGAAGGATATGTTCGATAGCAAGAGAGTGGTGGCAACCTCTGGGTCAGGTAGGGGGAAGGATCTAAAACGCGTGAACGGGATGAACGGCGTGAATGGCCGGAACTGCAACGAAGACACCGACAAAGTGGAATCCTTCCAAAATTTAGACAGCGACTTTAGTGCACTGATGAACAAGTATGAAAATAACGAAATGCCCAGCAACTATCAGAAGAGCATTAAGAAAATTATAGAGGATGTTAGCAACAGGAAAAACTCGAGTTTTCATTCCTTCCAAGGGGGAGGCATGGGGAAAAATTCGAGCGGGGAATATGCCGATGAGCACATTTTGAGGGCCATTTTGATTAACATGATAAAGGACCTGTCTAGCGGGAAAGGTGACAGCCCCTTGGCCAGGGAAGCATCTATGTCAAAGGGTGCAAGCAGGCGAAGTGGCTGCAGTGGCAACAGGCATAGTGGATACACCTCCCGGCATAATAAGGGCCACATGAGACATGGCAGTCACGGGAGTCGTGAAGAACACAGACGACACAGTAGCGACGGAAGTTACGAAGAACACATCTTTCACAATGATCATAACAGACACAACCGCCATAACAGATATAGCAGACGCAACAACCATAGCAGCTGCAGCAGTCAAGTTAGGCATGACCACAATGAAAGCAATAACGAATGCAGCAGTGTGTTTACCTCCAGTTGTGATGGCAGAAAAAAAAATTCATCTAGCCAAAGAAAAAAAAGAAACGCAAATCAGAACCATAATACAAGTGCTAACGCCACATGCAGTTATTTCCCGAACAGTGTGAACAGCAATATCAATTTCCAAAACAACGTAGACGCCTTCAAAAATATATACAATAATCTTGTTATAAAAAATAATATAAGTAACTCGAATAATTATTATAGTAACTATTGCCAGAATAATATTATCAATATTAATAATTGTGGAGGGAACAATTATTTTTATAATAACAACAGGGCCAGCAGAAGCGAGAGCAACGCTTTGAAGGACGGTCATATAATGACAGATGCGATAAACCTACAGCGTAGTGTAAAGTGTATGTCAAGCAACAATATTGATTTTAACGCCCCTAGCAATATAATTAGAAGACTACAGAAGAAGAATGTTAGCGTTTGTCACATGTCTGAGTTTAAGCACCCACACAAGGACACGTCCTCTGTGTACGAAAATAACAACAGTTTTGATGATGGGAAACCGCGTGGCGGGTGCCCAATTGGTGATAGAGCAGTGGATGTGAGTGCAAACGACCCAAGTGTGAACGACGACAGCTTTAGCTATGTCCATGCGAATGAGGTAAATGAGGACCCACACAGAAGAGACTCGTTCAGTGGAGACATGCCACATGATGATGAGCTGAACATGAACGAGGCCAATGCAGATGACACAAACATGGACGAAACGAATATGGACAACCCAGACTACTTCGATGCAAACCCCTACGAGGAAAATATCTACGACGTTAATATGCGGTCCACGAACATCGGTGATGTCAACCTTGATGAGGACAATATGTATAGAGGCAATGTGTACAGTGGGAACTTGCGTGGAGGTGATCTGTACACTGGCGAAGTGTACGGAGATAACCTTTGCAGTACGGACATCTACAGCGGTAACATTTATAGGGGAAACATTTACAGGGGTGGTAACAATTTGAACCACACCGATAACAGTGATGACACCAACTACGACGATAATAATAACAATACGACAAACGATCTGCAGGAGGAGGAAGAAATGCTGATCGTCCAAGGGGACCCTATCCACATGCAGAAGGAGAGAGAAGAGGAGCAGCAGGCTAAGAAAAACAAAACCCTGTTCAACCGTAACGGAAAGCATTCAAAATTTGATCAATTGAAAATCGTACAAATGGACAACTGGAGGAGTAATCTCAATGGAAGGAACATTTATGACGATGATGATTTTTCTCAGGTGAATGAAATGGACGTTTACAAAAATGGAAGAGTTAGGGATGAGCAGGGAAACGCCATATCGCGTACGATGAGGCATCCCACTTTTTATTACAGCATTGGGCATGATGTCTATGCTGGTGGAGATGGCGATCGTTATGGTGTGGACGGCGATCCTTATGGCCGGAACGGCCACTGGGGAAACACCACATTTGAGTACCACCTTGACGATAACTTCCACGAGCCAAGGCCCTGGGAGGACGAGGCAAACCTGAGTAATGACTTACCAAAAATGATCAAGAGGATGGACTGTTTCGACGAGTTTCAAATGATGAATAGAGAAAAATATGCTTTCATTTTTAACTCAAATGAGGAAGATTATTATGTGACCGTTCCTAATGCACCAAGTTATGATCACAGTCGTCGAGTGCTGAATGGTGAAAATGGTAGGAAGCATAAAGTGCCAAATGGCTTAAACGCAGAACTGAAGGAGGATAAGTATATCACTTTAAGGGATACACTATGGGAGAAGAAAAGAAACCACATTTTTAACGATCCTATTGGGAGGAATCTTCACCAGGCGGATAAGACGATTTGCACACAGCCTGTGGATATAAAAAATTTAACGCACAATGATCTGAAAGAATTGCTGTTCCAAAAGATGTGGTACAGGAGCTTCATGAAGAGGGAGGAACAGGAGGAAAAAGAAAAAAAAGAAGGAGAGGAGCAGCAGGAAGGGGAAGTAGAGGATGAGAAGCAGGGAGATGAAGAACAAGATGGAGAGAACCCCGTGCAACACAAACGTATGCAACATGAGGAAGTCAAATCGGACAGCAGCAACCCCAACGAAACGAAGGAAAAAGATGAAGATTCCTTGGATCAAGATTTATACTACGATGATATGAACACAAATACAAGTGCAAATGCAGAAGTGACCGGAAGAAGTAACCTGTATAATAGTTTCTCATCGTACATCTCCCTGAATATAAATTTTTTCTGCCTGTTTGACGATATGTACGATAATTTTTTTAAGGAAGATTTTGAGGATCGAGAAAAAATGCTGAAAATTCTCAACCTGAATAAGAACCTCTGCTACAACCAACTGCTCATGTTTTATAAGAAAAAAATATTCTTCGATTGTAAAAATGAGAATGATTCTAACCTGTCTTTGGATTGCTTACCTATGTATGACGGTTCCCATCGTACCTTAGAACAGGCCAAAGGAAGCATCAGTAGTGGTAGTAGCAGCAACAGCGGAAGTAACCTCCCCTATGGAAAAAGCAGTGCAGTGATGCCCCACTCAAGTGATCAGAAAGATAATGCCATTCTAGTGGATCAGAGTAGTTCTACTGATATCTCCCACAGTAAGGATAGTCCTATCCCGACCACGGTGTACAACGGGAGCGCCCAGAAAAAGGATGTGGATATCCACATTAAGGGTAACAAGGAGCACAAAGATGTGATTCAGAACTGTGCCCGCCAGTACGATGTGAACAAGGAAGAATGTGGAGACATTCCACCTCTTCGAATTAAGGAAGAAATGTTTTCCTTCAAGAAGGTAATAAATCAGCTGAAAAATATCCAAAGCATCATTAATAACAAATTTCATCAGAGAGGTAAAACCTACATGGGCGAAATAATGGTTGAGGATGATAGTCTCGGTTTAGGGGCAACAACACCCTGTAGAAAAAACAAAGGAGTAGATATCGATGAGAAAAGGGGAAGAAGGGGCAGCACGCAGCCTGATGATGTCATCACCAACGAAAATGATTACAAAGGTGTGGTAAAAAGCGAGCTGAAAAGTGCACATGGAATTATGCAGAAAAGTGAAAGGGGGGAACAATATTACACCACAGAAGGTATTCCGAGTGAGACGAACTTGGTTCCTAAAAAAATAAATGACCCAACGGAGGAACATGACATCAAAAATGGCATCCCTTTTAAGGCTGACGAAGAATGGGAGGCCACTTGGAAAAATAAAATAATCAAACCGAAAGAGGAAAAGGTGAAGAGTGATACCAAGGAGGAGCCTGAGGAAGGCAAAAATAATGTTGACGCATATGACGGTTATGTCAGTGAAAATTCGATTAACAGCGACCATGCGCATGAGCTCGTAAAGTGTGTGCTAGAGCCTGAAGTGGAAAACAGCTACTTTGCTGACATAAATAATTACGAACATTGTAGTAGCGACTACGGTGGTAGCAGCGTCCAGATGAGCACCCCCCCATCTATGGGTAACGCAGCTATCCAATTCGAAATAAACATCGACTCTTCCATGGAAGAAAACGATGTCATGTTTAAATTTATATATCACAAGATTAACTGCATACGGAACAATATGTGGACACAAAGCATTGACGAGTTGCAGAATAAAGAAATACAAGAGACGTTACGAAAATGTCGCAAAAGGGGAGGTAGACCGAGGGACACAACATGTGACTCCGAAGACACGTACAATGATTATAAAATGGTGGAGAAGGAAAAGGAGCAGTGCGGAAGGGAGATCATTCAATCAATGCCTGCAGAGGGGCAGAAGCAGCAGGTAGAAATGAACAACGACAACACCAACGATATATACTACTTCAACATTTACACAAATCTCTGGGAGAACATAGACCTTAATGTGAGTAATAAATTGTTAGAATCGCTACAGATGAAAAAGAAAAGGATTAATAAATATTATAAAAATAATGCCCATGAGAGCAGCCAATTTATAACCTTCACAGAATGGAACCTATACAATTTAATCATTTCGAAAATTTACAAAAGCTTCGATGTGAAGAAATTCGAAGACTACCAACTGAAGGTTTATAACTTGGGAAAATTCCAGTACGAGCTCAAAAAAAGAGGCACCTACAATTTTGGTATAAAAATTATTGGTGATGCGAATGGGAGTAGGGATGAGGTTGCTGGTGGCGCCCGTGCAACTAAAAGTTCCAAAGGCAAAGGGAACAAAACCGATCAAAAACACAACCATAATAATAATAGTAAAAGACGAAGTTCGAAATTTTCTGATGACTATTCAGACCGTAACTATGATGATGATGATTATTACATGGAAGACAGAGACGATGAGTATGATTTTGAGGGACAGGAAGACGATGTGGAGGAGGACCAGGAGGAAGAAGAGCTAATGAATGGCCACGAGGCGGGACAGAAGAAGCAAAACTATAAAGAATTAGAGGAGGAAAAGGACGACTCGAAAGATTTTGTATTTATCAATGCGGGCGCAGTAAGCTTGAGAGACACTAAGGATTCTAAAACGGCTAGCAATGTAACCAAACAGAATGGAGAAAAAAATGTCCCAATGGTAAACAAAAATTTGCGAAGCAGCAATGGAAACATTCACAACAGTGGTAGTAGAACCTTCTGCAAAAAGAAGAGCAAAAAAGGAAATAGATTGTGCGTTAGCAACAAGGATTATCAAATGTATAATAATAGTGCCGACCAGAAGGGCGCAAAAGAAGTGAGGGAAGATAAAATTACCATAGTTACCAAGGAAGAAGTCATGTGGAATAAAAAAATGAAAAATGCCTTTTCCACGAGGGAAGAAAAAAAAAAACTGGACGATGGAGAAAATAGCAACAGGAGAAGCACAGCCATGTCTTTGAGAACGAAGAAGAGAAACAGCGTATTGAGCGGAAATTCAACAGAAAGCAGTTTGATTAAGGCCAATAAGAGGAAAAACAAAAAATTGAAAATTAGCACAAAGGTAGATAAGTACGCTGAGAAGGTCATGGATCTGGGCGCCACGCTTGTTAGAGGTGGTCGAATTAATAACTGCAATGCCAGCAAAGGAAGTAACAATGGATATTCCCGAAACAGGAAAGTACAAGTATTCAAAAAGAGGGTAAGTTGTAGAAGGAACTTCAACGCCTTGGTAGATAAGAAGCCGAATGTATACTACCTGATACAGCTCCCAGATTATGCAAGCCACAAGGAATTGATAAAAAGCAAGAATGACTGCCTGCCGACGTATATACTCCAGTATGAACATTTAAAGAAAAACGAATGCATCTTCTTTAACATACAAAACCATTACAACAGCTTTATTAACAACGTGTACCATTTTGCTATTAGCTATGATCAATCTTTGAAGCACAATGAGTACTTGAATAACACACTGAATAATGTGAAGGCCAGGTTACACATTAAGAGGTTGTGCCTTAAAAAGAATGTCACTCTGAAGGATGATTTATTCGATGTATGCAACACCTATTTTAACGACATGTACACGTACGACTCGGTGAACAACACTTATGTTTTGGGTAAGAACAAGGAGATGAGAATGAAGAAACTAAAGGAAGCAATAAATAATCAGGACTATTACAGCATGTATGTGAATGATTACATTGAGAATCAGTTGCTGAACAAGCGCAAGAGGACCAAAAAGAAGGGCGCCACGAATGTGTTGTGCGATGGGGATGCCTCAGCGGTGAAAAAGTTGTCGCTTTTGCGCAACAAGGCAGAAGGCGGTGCAGCGGGTAGTGCTTACCCAGAGGGAAGCGCTTATGTTGGGACAAGCGACTATGCCGAGCGGCACAATGCCGAACAGGCGGGCGCGTATGAAGAGGTTATTGCATATGACGTGGCTAAACAATATGAACTGGTTAACCCGTATGGAAAGTCATTCCAGGACGAGATTAAAATGGACAAGCAAAGGAAAATCGCTCGAAATGACAAAATAGAGGGAGGACGAAGTAAGCACGAAGATAGCATGTACGTGGCGCGTAATACATACCATATGCCGAATGTACAGGGGAATGATAAGAACGGTGGCGATGGGAGGAATGGCAACGAAGGAAACGTAGACTGCATGGGCGAAAATTATGTTAACAACGAAAAATTCATAAACCGCGCACATCCTGTACCACGGATGGACGGTGGGAGCAGGGGCCACGTCCATGGAACACCAGAACTGGGCCGCAGCGAGCTCGAACTGTGCAACGGGTTGAAGTATCTGAACTACGCTGTTGACAACGTGGAAGATGATCATGACTGCAACAATGACACATGCAAAAATGTGATGTCTTTTAGCGAAAGAACGATAGAAGAGGAATTAGGGGACATGGACCACGAACCGGAGCAGGAGAACCAACACGAGCAGGACGCCCACTTGGGGGGAACAAACACCTTTAAGCAAAAACAAAACAGGGGCTTTCCACCCGAGGAATTAAGCACATATGCCAATCATTTTGAAGACGAAAATGATAAAACCCATTTGAATAAAACGAACGTACATTTCTTTAACTATTACGAGCAGAATAATAACAATAAGAATAATAATAAGGAAATTAATAAAAATAAAAATGATGACAATAATAATGACAGTGACAGTGAGAATAGGGGCGGGAGTTTTTTCCAGGAAGCAGAAAATGGAAAAAATAAAAATTACAGCGCGAATAGCAAAGAGTTATATTTTAATGGCAGCGTAAACCACGATGACATAATCCAGTATATTGATATACAGTAGGTAGACGCATCTGTGGTTTTCCTTTGGGGGAAATACATTTGGACATAGGCATATTTAGCATTTCAAGTATCATGTGCGGATATGCATATATATGTACCATAATATAACGTGTATGTTGTCCCATATGTAATGTGTGCATTTGTGTAAATTAACTTTTTTTTTTTACGTTATTTTTTTTAATATCCTTTTTTTTTTTATGGTAAATAAATATCGTAATGATGATAATTATTTTTTTTTTTTATCGTTTGTTTCTTTTGATGTGAATCCCCAAGACATAATGGCCTATCCCTTTGTCCCCTTTTTTTTTTTTTTTTTGCTCATTTTTTTTTTTTAAGTGTACTTTTATAAGTATAATATATACCATACTTGGACAAGTATGTTTCATAATATTTATTTATATATATCTCCTATCCAGAGATAGAAATATTTGTTTGATATAATATATTTTAATTATTAATCATAGAAAAACTTGCGCTGTTTTTTTTTTTTTTTTACGCGTACTTGTATGTAATATTAATAACCTATACATGTTCACACTTGTTTTTAGTGGCCCAAACTTTTTTTTTTTTTTTTTCCCTATTCAATATGAATTTTTTTAAAACTATTACAATTAAAAAAATATATATATATATCCATTTATTTATTAAAAATGAATGGTTACTCTTGTAAAATTGACGCTTACGTTAGAGTGTATACAAATAGGTGTACCCGCCCCGTAACCCCAATTTCCTCCTTTCCAGTTTAAATTTTACAGTTACTGGCGAGCTGCAATTGCATCGTCCTGCGTGCCCAAGTATTTACCCTCTTGAAAAATGATGTGGACATTATTAGGGGATACACACATGCGCATGGCGAAACTGCTTCCAGCACATTTTGCAAAAATAAGGGAGGCCCCTTTCCATTCATTTGTGGAGGAAGGAATGTATTGTGGCCACCTCCCCCTGTAGTACCATTTTTAATGGGTAAAAATCTCCAGCAGGAAGTTCCCCTTCTTTGGCACACTTTTTTTTAATCCCGTGTTAAGTCCACGCCAGTGGCTAACTCCTTTAGCAAGCGTGTCTATTCGTTTGTGTGTCTTTCCTTCTATTCATTTGTGCCTCTCGACTAAATAATCACACGCGTTTGGCCGATTTGTCGAAACTCCTCGGCGCGTAAGACCAAGTGAAAACGACAGAATCGTTCTACCTTTAACGGTGTGCTCATAGCATGTTATTCACGTCGCTCGCGTGCGCCATTTTGGTTCATGTGTTTGAAGAGCGTTTTTTTTATTCATTATCTCTACATCCGCGCGCGCTTGTGTGTGTTGTGTTTGCACATTTTTTTTTCTCTTTTTTTACTCACTTTAATGGGAAGCACGCAAAAGGAAATATTTTTATGCACATTACATGCCGTCTTCGCAAAGCATATTCAAAAAAAGTGGAAAGGTTATTTGTACATTCGCATGCATAAATATGTGTAGCATAAATATTGTGGCATAAATATGTGTATGTGGGTCTGCCTCTTTTATAAGCCCCCTCTATTTTGAAATATGCAACGAAAAATTGCCTCCTTTTGTAATAGGGCGAAAATATACAAAAAAAAGGGACACACAAATGTGAAACTTCATTTTACTATTCCTGTCATTAATGGCGAACGTGAATTCCTGCCAATTAAGGACAATTGTTCCAAAAAAAAAACAAAAAAAACATTAAAAATATTTTTTGTTAGCTCCCCACAAATTGGCCTTTATTTTGTACATTTCCCGCGCCTTAAAAAGGTGGCCTTATTTTCTTGCTGCATTGAGAGAATAACACTTTTGGCATTGTTCCACAAGTGTAAAATATGCCCTTTTTTCAAATATAATTGGACCGCATTTTTCTTCCATTCAAATATACACGCTTTCGTGAAAAGAACGAAATGAGGAAAATACTTCCAATAGTGAAGGAGTTACGGAGGAGCCAAGGAGCTGACACGCAAGTGGGGTACGCACAAATATGTATAATATAATGCGTGCACGTATTTATATATCATTTTATTACCCATGTATTTCGGCAGCAGTTGTGTTGTGCTTGATATAAATTTGAAAAATAGCATAGTTGTGAATTGCGGAAAGTTTGCAAGAAAAAATTGACGTCTGTGTTGAAAATTTCTCCTCATTTTTTGTGCTGCATTTTTCACCGCCTTCTTTACCACAATTCGCGTCGCTTTGTTTTTGCCCATTTTTTTTCTCACCCTTAACAGCATCATTTTTCCTTTAATGAATGCTTAAATTGCGTTTTTTCATTTTTTAAGGTTTCCCTTTTTTTTTTTTTTTTTTTTCTCACGTACGGATAATTGTTAAAATGAGAATCACGCCGAAAATATTTTCTCTTTCCCTTTTTATGTAACGTAACACAGGAATTGCTCATACACTTGAGGGCATAAACGAAAAACATATGTTGATGTACTTACAGTTGTGCACGTGTAGGTATAATTCCATATGTGAGAATTCGTACGTTTTATAAATGCATACGTTTGTATGCATACGCTTATATGCATTGTACGTAACTGACGTGATTTACGAAGGGGTTAATCTGAGGAGAAGTCGTGAATTGAAAAAGGGGGACAACACCCAAGCTGTGAGCTGCAAAGAAGAGGGGGGGGTGCCGCTTTGCTAACGTGAGAGAGAGGAGAACAAGTGGTAGCAAATGTAAGCAAAAAAAAAAAAAGAAAACAAAAAAAAATGAAAACAATATTTGTTTGCCTCCTACTCGTTATTGCCAACTCAGTGACTCTTCATTGCCGTGGTGGCGATGACGAACAGAGAGTAGCTTTTAAGGAGAAAAATGTAAATACAGAAAAGGGGGTAGAGGAAAGGCTTATTAAAAGTGATGTGTACGGTATTGGGAATGGCTCCATTGAGGGGTCGGCCAATGGCCGTACTTTCAGAATATTAAATGCGGGAGCAAACGGAAGTAGCCATGGGAACGGCGATGGAAGTAACCCGTACGACAGTGATAACTCGGATGACTCAGATGATGAAGATGAAGAAGAAGACAGTGACGAGAACAATTTTGAAGTGCCCATAAACTGCACAGATGGAGAATGTCTGAACTCCATGGATGATATTAACAAAATAATTGATGATAAAAAAAAAAAATTAAAAAACAGGAGGAGGACAGGAAAAGCTGTGCAGATAATAAAACCAAATGTAAATCATACCGAACTGATAATTATTGAAGAAAATTTAGAAATCCTGAAAAGTATTGAAAAGCCAATCGCCATTGTTTCCGTTTTGGGAGACATGCACACAGGAAAGTCCTTTCTGCTAAATTTGCTGAACGAACACGTGGTGAAAGACGTGAGTAAAAGTGAAAAAACTATTGAAAAAGGATTTAAAGTAGGAAATGACATCACGGCTAGTACATACGGTATATGGATTTGGTCCGAGCCAATTAAAATCACCGTAGAAAAATTAAAAAAAATGTATGACTATATTGATAATAATTTCACCAACTTTGTAAAAAATTATGAATATGAAAAGGATGAATATAATGAAGAAATTATAGATTTGCTAAATTTGTACAAGACAGATGATTGGATAGCTAAAATTGATGAATTAAATTTGGCCGAGTCAGAAGAAGTGAATTTAATCTTAATGGATACACAGGGGTTGAACAGCCCAAATGTGAATAAGCGCTATGATGAAATATTGTACGCCCTTACAAATTTAATATCAACCGATATTATCTTTCTTACCATGAAGATGATTAACAATAAGGATTTGGAATTTATTGAAAATATTACGAAGGATGCTAATTTGTTTATGCTCAGAGCGTACACCCGATCGAATGGGTCCACATTTTCTATAAAGAAAAATAATTTTGATAAAATTTTAGACCATATGGATCATATAGAAAATAATTCTTTAATATTGGAAAGCATTGCTTCGAAGAATTTGATGTGGGTGGTCCACGATTTCAGTCAACGGCTCGATGTGCGAAAGGGGAAGTTGTGGTTAGACATTCTGTTAAACTCTGACCGAAGAGACCTAGACATCAAATATTGGAAAAAAATCATCTCCAATAAAAGCAAGGAGAAGTACGATGCATATACGACAAAGCAGAAAAAAATCGCTTACCTAAGTTACTCCGATAGTGCTGGTGCTACAAATTATGGTGGTGACCAAAGTGGAAGCGCTGTGGTGGAAACGTCCTCCAATTACAAATTAAACGTTCTATACAAAAACATAGATTGTGTATTGCTACGAAATATGTACAATAATAAGGAGTTCGATTTTACGAATGCAAATTTGGCCGACCTGAATGATGAGTACAAGAATGATGTGATTTTATTAAGATATAAAATTTACCTGAGAGCCCTGCTCTTTCCAAAGAAAACGTATTCTAATGTGCAGATGAATTACTTAATGGCAAAAATTAGGAAGGAACAGCAGATGCGCAATCAGAAGGAGGACAAGGGTGGTGCAGCAGCGGCTGCAAAAAAAAACACTGATGAGGGAGAGAGTAGTAGCAGCAGTTATGGCACCGAGATGAGCAATAGATACATGTCGGGCCAGGATGTGTACGACTTTATCACATTTTTAGTCCGATCAGCTAACCAAAACCTCTTCACAAATGTGAATCAATTTTTTAAACAATTCAAAATTAATAGGGCAGAAATTAGCAGAAATGATTTGGTATTTCTATACAAAAAATATCTCCTACAATTTATGGAAAATGAGGATGTCGAATTTATTAGCTACATGAATGACGAGGGGGATGATTTGGAAAATAATATGGGAAATAAATTCAGTTCACATGAAAGGAAGAGCGCTTTTGAAGAGGAAGAACTTTTCAGCGATGACTTCCCGGAGGAAGAAAAAAAAAGTACAGAGGAGCGAACCGATATGTATAAACTTCCCCCACTACTGAACGAAATTAAGAAGTACGAAGAACTGATAAGGGAACAAATTTTAAACATCTGGTATAAGTACACAGAAAGTGATTTCCATGATGATGAGGAGAAGGAGCTAATTAAAGATATTGAAACAAATTTGTATGAAAGGTTAGACCAAATAAAAAACGAAATGATCGAATTGGGAGAAGCAAATATTAAAAAGTTTTGTAAAATTGCATGTGAAGATGCGTTGCAAATTGTCGTGGAGGATATAAAAATGAAGAGTGACCAGTATCCCATCAAGCAGAAAGATCTTATGAATTTCTTCGAATCAGTTAGCTATAATTTGTTGAAGTATTTAGAAAAAAAACTCTCCAAAAGTTCAGAAAAATTAGATTTAATATATTATAAGGATGAAATTTGCAGCCCCTTGATAAACAGCACCTTCCAAGAATTTTATTATTTAAAAAAAAAAAACATTACATTGAATGAAAACCGTCTCAAGTCTCATTTTTCCAATGCAGTAGCAAAGGGGAAGGAAGTGTTCGAAATGTTAGCAGAAAGTACTGAAAACATAACTGAATATTTTAAGAGCAAGAATTTATTTTATGCCATTTTGGACAAGTGGAATGCCGAAGCGGTTAATGTGTATATGACCTCGTTGAGCGATTTTTCAAAGGAGGAAAAAGAAATCAGTGATGAGTATCTGATCATTCTCGATAACGATATAAAACTTCTGAAACAAAAGGCCATGGAGAAGTGGCACAATCATTGTAAAGACAAAACGAACGCTCTGCTCAACATGCATAAAGGTAATTTGAAGAAAAATTTCCTCGAAAATTTCAATTTCCCACTGGACGAACTAGTACTGCAAGATATATTTCTAAGCCTCAAAGGGCAGGAAGAAATGAAGTACATGGATATCTACTGCTCCAATGAAGAGTCCTGGCAAGGGGAGTACAAACAATTTCTCCTACTCACAGATGAGGTATACAAATTTATAAAGGATGAAAATTTGAAAGCTATTCAGATAACCTGTCAGCAGCCCTTGGACGATTTAAAAAATGGAATAGCACACGAAATTCATAAGTACTACATGTGGAGGTCGCTAAAAAATGAACTCTACAATAGAGCACTGGATGTACTCTCCAGTAACATTGAAAATATTTATCTGAAAAATCAAAGGGAAAATAAAATACAAGCATCTATAGAGGAAAAACTGAGCACGAAAAATACACACTATAGAAGAATTTCCAAAGATTTAATGAGTAAAGTTATAAACAGGTGGTTAAATAATGACATATACAATATATATTACCCTATTATAAGGAAGCAGTTGATACATAGAATTATTTGCTACTTGGGTATGGTGATTTTATTGTTTATCACATGTCTCGTGTTGTACTTTAAAAAATTCCACATTAGTTTTTTCTTTTTAATAATAATTTCGCTCTTTATGATATTTGGATATGCTCAGATATCTTTATACATGAAGAAATTCTTCCGACATGTGGTTTTCTATTTTTACGAAGGAATTGCAAATGTCTTTGGAACAGAGGGGGCCATAATTTTCACCATTTTGTTCATCAGTGTAACTGCTATTTACCTGTACAACTATCACATTGTCCGGATTAAGAATAAGGTGGCAAAAGGTACAAAGAAAATTTTCCAGTCCCAAAATCTTATGAACCTGTCAGGCATGAATGGAATGAAAGATATGAATGGCAGTCTCAAGTCGAGAATATTCAAACCGAATATAATGAAGTATTCCGATTATGACAATAGGGATGGAAAGTTCCTCACGTCTAACCTCACGCAGGATTACAAGATGCACAATGATCCCTCGCAGTTCATGGACCTCAAGAGTAGGGGAAATCGAATCAACAAGATGGACGACTACCCACCGTATAGCAACCCGAGCAAGTTTCAGCGCCGCTCCTACTTGGATTAGTGCGCCAAGTGGACAGACAGAAATGAAAAGGGATAAATATTTCTCCACGTAACTTCGAGCCCCCTTCTGTTACCTTCCTCCTGCATTACCTTGCGCACATTTTTTTTACCCCCCTCGTGTTGCGTCTTTTCACTAGAAATATCCATCCCTATACCAATTTACAGAAATGTATTACGCACATGAAGATGCACAAAATTTTGTTTTCCCACAGCATATTGGTAGCAGAGATAATTGGGTCCACTAATCCTGGATGAGCATATCGTCTCCCTCTGGCGTACTTTGTTTAAATATGAATTGCCATTTTTTCCTCTGTTTCTTTTTTCTTTGCTTTTCTTTTTTCTGCTCGGTGAAGGGTGCGGGGTACGTCTCCCCCCTACACGTTGCCTCCTTTTATGCTGTGCCCCCTCCGCGGGGGGATACATTTTGAATTCCAGCCCTCCATGCAAAATTGTAAAATGCACATTGTAATATGCACATTGCGCGTTGCAAATTGCAAATTTTACGTTTATGCTTTTCACCTATTTTTAAGCCCTTTGCATTCCCCCCCGCGCTGCACCGTTGGTTTACCACCAAACTGCACCTGCTGCTTGTTCCTCCAGGTGTGCATATTTATCCCCACTGCCGCGAGGTGGACAGCGCATCTGCCCTATGTACCTTTTCTATACCCTCTCATGTTGCACATCAGTGGACTGTGCCTATATCAGTCTGCATGCAAAATTAAAGTAAAGAAGACATGCGCACTCCCTTATCCTTCATTAACCAGCGCAGCCTTTTTTTCCTTTTTTTTTACCCATCTACTCCGTGTTCGGCTTGTTATATGAATACCAATTTTTTGTTTTAATTTTTTTTTTCCTCCCAAAAATAAGACTTACTCATTTGGGTATGAAAAGATCGTATTAGTTGTTTTAGTTTGCTGTGTCCACGCGTTTTCTATTCGCGCGTCCTTTGTTGTAGGGACCCCGTCCCATTTGCAATCCTTAGTAGGAAAAAAATGTACTCAAAAAATGAATCCCCCTGGGCACAAAAATGGAGCCACGAATGTGACGAATTGGGGATATAATAATCAAAATGCGGGAGGTGCTATCCTCTGGGACGTCTTTCTCCTTGCCACGGTCACAATGATAAATACTGTATAGCATATGGTGCAGGAATGGTGAAGCTTTCTACGCATGTCCTTCTTTGCACTTGCCACGCGTCCCATAATTTAATCCTCCCACTTGGCGCACATTTTGCAGAAACGAATGATAGGTGGTACCCCTTGTGTGCATGTTTTGGCAAAAAAAAAAAAATAAAATAAAAAAGGTGAGTACCTTCCACATGTGCATATATAATAGGTCCACCTTCAGACGGCCCTTTTCCCTGTATATAATGTGTTCCTGGTGTCATCCAGACCAATCCGATCGTGAACGTAGTTCAAACTTTTGCTGCAGGTTCGTTCGAAAATGTTGACCTCTGGGACGCATTTGCTTATATCGTCATCATACTTATGCAGGCACAAAATTAGGGGTTGCATGTTGCACACGATTTGTTCCTTCAGCTTGGACCCGACTTTGAATTCCCCCATCTGTGGCATTCACGAGTGGACAAACAGACGTATCGCTATGGCTCTGTGTACCTACGCATATATGTATACTCCTACTTATTTATGTATCCTTGATGCATGAACAATGTGGACCAAACGTGACACCATAGCTTGGTTTGTTCTTCCTCCGGGAACTCCAGCCCTGCTGCAGAAAAACGTGGGCGAATGGTTAAGTGAGTGAATATGGGTTATATATTAGGTATGTTCGCTTGCGCATGCGTGGCCTTTCTGTGGGCATAATTTAAAACTCACACCTGTTTTTCCTTGATTATGTAGGACCAGATTTTTATCTTTTTTAAAAAAGAGGCCAAATAATAAATTCGCCGTCATTGAAGGCGTTTCTTTTTTTACAATTTTTTTTTTTGTTTTTTTTTATTTATTGTATTATTTTTTTTTTTTTTTTTCGTTCACCGGTGTGACGCATAGCCAACCAGGTCGACTCTCACCATTTTGCGAAATCGTTTTTAAGGAGTTGCCTTCCACGCAGAGTGGAACGCCTCAAAGGGAACAAATTGTCATTTTATGCGGCTGTGTGAGCATGGCCCCAGTAAATAAGCTGAAGGGGGATGATAAGTAGCAACAAAAGGAGGAGTGGCTAACTGCACGTTCAGTCGTTCTGTGTCGGCGCTGTTTGATCGATTCATTGTTCCTCCAAATTTGTACATTTGGGGTTTCGGTCCATGACCCAAAACATTGTACTTGCGTTGCAAACTTAATGTGGGAGATTCTCCTTCACCGCGAAGAGATTCTCCTTGTGGTTCCAAATAATAGCACATTAACACGGTGCCCCTTTTTTTTCTTGTCGAAACGTGGGGTAGTCTCTCCCTCATGTGAGGTCTAGGCAACGCACGTGTAACTCTTACGCGTAGGTTTAGACCCACGGGTAGAAGCAGCGTGTGCACACGAGGCCGCAGTATATACCGAAACCCACTCTCCCCCTGGTGCCACCATGAAAGTTGATGTTAGTGAAATATTTCGAAACTACGACGAGAAGAAAGCCGTAGAACATATCGAGCACCTGGGACATGACATCAGAAGTAAGGAAGAGTCCATAAAAACATTTTTGAAAGAAAAAAGCAGCCATGTGATAGATAATACAATAAAAATTAAAAGTGTGTATGCAAGTGTGGACAAAATAAAATGCCTTTTGGAAGACATCGTTTGCTCTTACAATGATTTAATCGGTGGCGTTAGAAATACAGCATCGATGAATTTTGGAGACGCATCAGTGCACACACAAAAACTGGGCGAATCGGAAAAGGACATCATAAAAGAGGTGTGGAAAAAAAAGTGCGACAGTTATGATTTTTTATTTCAATGTTGCCATTTGGGTAAAAGCACAGGAGGAGGGGAAGATACCCCATGTGATAATGCGTATGATATTGTGAAAACGGAAAAGGAGGAACTATGCAATTACGACTGCTTCTACCTTAACAACTACATAAACCATGTATATATTGATGTGAATAAAAAGATGAACGAGGAAAACTACTCGTTTGTTCTAAATAAAATATACACAGATATATTTCTCTGCATCAAGGTCCTCAGTTCTTTACTCAAAAATGAAAAAATTAAAAACATTTACATTAACATGTTTAATAGCAATAGGTCCATACTCTACTTAAATACGTATGTAAATAAACACAAGGAAAATTTCTGTGACATCCTCCTGAAATTGATATATGCCTCTTACCACAATTTGGCCTACAACTACTCATGTAGAATGGACAGCATTGCCCAGTCCATAATGATGTTGTTGCTTTTTTACAATAAAGAAAATTGCCAGCGCGTGGACATTTTAAAAAACGATTTGTTCAAGGAAATTCTTAACGCGAGAATAAATTTGTTACACAACTTTGTTCGCAGAGGGAGCCACGTAGAGCAGGATGAGGCTCTCACCCTGCGCAAGGTACAGACATTATTTTTACAAGTCACTTATCTAGTTTTACACACCAAATATGTCATCCTTCTGCTGATTGATGTGAGTAATAAGGGCTTGCGCCAAGCGGTGAAGGACGGTCAGATTAACCCTCTCGAACAGGGATGTCCCCTCGAGTGGGAGGATAAAATTAAACAAGCTTATGACGACCACACTCGTGGGAACGACGCAGCGGACACGGAGGAAAACCTCTTCCTGCGAAGAATGCAAATGGAGCTATTCATCCTGCAGAATATACCTCATGAAAAGGCAAAGAAAAACAAGCAGTACTTTAATTATGCCATAAATAGCATGGAAGAAATAAAGAAAATTCTGAACGAAGGAATTGCTGACAAGTTCAGCTTACTACACAAAACCTATGTCCAATTTGTGCACCTCACTTATAAGTATATGATCCACCTTGTGCATGTCTACTACTGCAAAAATGATTACGGCGTAACGTGCGACCAGTTGTTCACAGAGTATGCAAATATAAACAGACTGTATAACAAAATGAGGAGTAAAATGGACATGAAAGAAAAGTACTATAGTAAATATATTAAAGATGTTGATTTTTACCTGAACAATAATCATCTGCATGATACTCATGATGAAATTTTCGAGATTTTTTTTTTCCTTTTTTTTAACAAATTTGTGTGTGCAATTCCGTTTTTTGATCAAAAGCCAGTTGATAAATGGAAGCTAGTAATGACCAAATTTTTACACAATTTGTTTTGCAACATATCCATTTCTTATGAGCGAAATTTCGAAATTAAAAATTGGGTGTTTTATTCATTCCTGCTGAATTCATTTTATTACTATTACGAATTTTTTTCCATCGATTTGGATAACATATATGCACAATTTTACAATGTGGACAGGGACTCAAGTGAAGATCAACATACAAAAAAAAATAATAATCACAAAGAAGCGACAGAGCGTTTGCATGCGGGGTTTAACGCATCCAGGGAGGGACATTTTCATAATGGCTTTAAAAAAATTTTAAAAGAAAAAATTCACCCCCTTATATTTTCAGCCTACAAGTTGATTATCTTCGTAGAAACGAAAGAAATTAACCAAAGTGCAAATGCGGACTTTCTGCTTGTAGACAAAGGCGCACATGATGCTGCTGATTTTTTCAACATGTTCGACTCGTTTATGAGTATTTTGAAGAGCCACACTGGGGAAGGGACACACGCCAGGGATAATGCAAACGGAAACGACATCGTACAAGAACCAACTTCCAGCCGCAGTTACGCAAGTGGCGCCCAAAAGGAGAGCAGCAGTTGTAGTTTAAATAAGTGCTCTAATCTGGTATCCTTCTTACAAGTGCCGCTGGGGGAGGAGCCCACCCATGTGGCAAACACCCCAAGGGGCAAGTGCCCGAATGGTAGGGCCAACACGCATGACAATAACGTGGATCGCGAAATGAACCTCGACCAGGAAGAACAAAGTGACATGCGCAATTGCGGTGACCAAATCGAGCAGATAGAAAACTCGGAGGAGGAATATAAGGAGCTCCATCTCTATGTCAACCTGCTTAGGCATAACGATAAGAGCGCGTGGAACCATTTCCTCAGTTCCCGCGAGGGAAGCGATAAAGAACCACTAGCGAACGACTTCGAGGGGGAGCCCAATTTTTCTCTCAATGATTTAAAGAGCATTTTTCTACACATAGTGTATAAGATATTGAAGGCGTGTCTGAAATGCTTCTGCGTGGGGTACCTGGACAATTTGAAGGAGCATTTGCATTTGTACCTGAACATGTTAATAAATAATGATATACAAAATATTTTATGTGAGAAAATGAACGGCCACTTGGTAAATATTTTCTCCTTTTCCAACCTTTTTATCCTCTACGTTGAAAGGTTATTCAACACGGATGTGTATCGAAGCATAATTATCTACCTAGTGAAAACTGCGCTACAGAAGGAGATATACAAAATATATGCGCAATTTATTTGCCTAGTACAGGAAGTGTACTCTGCCCAGTATGCACACTCGAATGAAAAAAATAAAACGCTCTTAAATAAAAAAGTAACCGAATTGTATAACATTATTTTGTTGGACTTATCATGTTGTGTATATATATTGGACAATAATAATATTATACACAAATCCACATATGATGATCTGATGCGGCGATATGAAAACTACGAAAGGTATTATATCAAGTCCTGCCTTTACTTTGTTGACGCATATAAAGAAAAATATAATGTGTACAGTGAAAAAAATATGAATGAATGCAATGCGGGAAGTCACCCATTTTGGGAAAAGCTAAACGAAAAAGACGCGGAAAAGAAGCAAAAAAAAAAAAATGCAGAAATGTACACCTTTAAATATTTAATTGATAACATTTTGGCGGCATTGAATAAGCTCGATAACCTTAATGGAATTATTTTCCAAAAGCATATACGCCTCTTAGCTCAGAACTTGATATGTGACTCGTATTTATTATATTATTTATTTGTTCAAGGACCCACCATTAATAACCTTTTGGGCAATGAGCAGGCGGACACAAAAACGAGTTCTTTGGAAATTTTCCATTTTAATAAAGTCAGCTCCATTGATGACAATTCGATTGAGGACAATTTGTTGAAGCTTTTTTTTTAAAGGCGAAATTTTGTTCGCAGCTTGGATAAGGCCCCCCGTTAACTGGACACTCGTGTTTGATCTTATATAAATATGCCTTTTTGTCATAACGCCTGTAGAGATAGACGGGCACTTTTTTTTTTTTTTTTTTTTTTTTTTTTTTTTTTTTTACGACTTGTTGTACTACGCACCCCTGTGCAAAATGAAAAGGGCTGAGGATAAAATTTACGAGGAAATTTGCAATGAAGATGAGTATAAAAAACTGTTTGAAGGAAAGAATGACATCCTCTACATCGTAGACGTTTATACCAAGTGGTGTGGACCATGTCTCTTCACCTTTGAAATTATAAATAAAATTTACAAAGCCAATTTTGCCTTCACAGAGAGCGTAAAAATAGTAGCTGTGTGCGCGCAAAATATCGCCTCGTTAAAAAACTACGATAACAATTCCAAGCCATTTTACTTAATACTGAAAAATGGAGAAATTATTCGCCAAATTCAGGGCTGCAACACGCCTCATATATTTGCGCTGATTGATGAGCACTTGCTAAGTACCAAATTTAACTAACGGTTTTTTTTTGTTGAGAAAATGTGCGACGTCGAATGTCGCTGGACAGTCGGGGAAGAACAGTTACTACGATGCGTGGAGAGGTGCAAAACACACACATGTCAAAGTATTCCAATGCCACACTGCCACAACGTCACAAAATGACTAACGCGTGGGCAGAGGCATGGAGCTGCTAACGGCATACCAAGTTGTCGCATAATTCGCACGGATTACAACGCGCGCGGTTGGAAGAATGCCTGCGTCATGCAGAAAAGCGTGCATCTTCTGTCTTTATGTATGGGCGCATATGTCCATGCACATGCGTGTACTGGATTCACGCTGTGTTATCTGTGCATATTCATTTGCACACAGTGCGCCATTCTTTTGGTGCGTTTCCCCAAAACAGGGTTCCTTCCTGGCGCTGTTGTATACATATAAGTGCACACTGCGTGGAGAATAAATTTCTCTAAGTTGTTTTTTTTTTTCCCCCAATTGGGTACTCCCCTTAATTAACACTTTTACACACAGATGCCCCTTTTTTCGTTAAGTGTACTTACGCATTTTTTAAGCACTCATTAATCTCCGAAATGATGTTTGACATGGCCAAAATTTGCGCGCTCAATTGCTCGATTTTTTCCGCGTACAAATTTCTGACCTGTTCAGGCACTTTTTGCTCATAGTTTGGATCATTGGTTTTTTTCAAATAGGAATCTAAAGAACTCTGGAGCTTTTTATTCTTGCTTTGCATATTGGTCAGTAGTGGCTTCAGATACTCCTCAGTGGACTGCACGTAAATAATGAACTCGTTGGCAACAATATCCTTCAGGCATTTTTTTATTTGAGCACTGAGATCATCGGAAAGCTCTTCCACATTATATTTAATTACAGTGAGGTTACCCAATTTTGCCAATGTCTGTATTTTATTTTTTACCTTCAAAATAAAACATTCGTCTTCCTGACTCTTCGCAGCGATGTAGCAATTGAGTTTTATCTTGGGAGGAATTTCCAGATTAGAAATGAATGACCTGAACTGCTTAACAATGCTCATAAATTTGTTCATTTCAGAGTTGATTTTTTCATCATTCCAAGAAGGTATGTACTGTGGGTAGGGGGCTACGGAAATGGATCCAAATTTGTGTCCCTCTGCAGCGATCTTGTGATAAAGCTCTTCCGTTATGAAGGGCGAAATGGGGTGCATAAGTCTCAGCCCATAGTCCAGACACGCATGTAAAGTTTTGCTAGCATGGAGTGCCGTTGAACCGGACAGATGATTGCCTTCACTGACGGCATTGTTGTGGTGGACGTGGCTATCCCCCGCTGTTGCGTCTTCCCTTTTCTCCTCACTAGCCGCTCCGTCTTCCTTCTTCACTGGTTCGGAGGACTCCACATTTAGACGGGCCTTGATAAGCTCCAAGTACACATCACACAAATCGTACAGCCAAAAGTTATAAGCAGAAAAAGCTACCTCAGAAAAGTTATAGGAATCAAAACTTTCATTAGCACTTTTTATATACACATTTAGCCGATGGAGAATCCACTTATCTTCCCACTCTAAAGAGTGTACATAATCTGGTTGTGAAAGAAGGACATTACAATTGTCATAATTATCTGGCAAGGTCTTCAAAAAGAATTTAACAGCATTCCAAAGTTTATTACAAAAATGTCTATACCCGATTATTCTATTAATGTCTAGGTTTACATTTCTACCCTGCTTTAGATATGTGAGGAGACCAAATCTTAGAGCATCGGTTCCACATTCTGGGATTCCTTTGGGGAATTCTTTTTTCTGTAATTCTAATGCTCTTTTAATTTCTTTTTCTGGTAAATTTCCTTCATACAATTTTTGATTTAGTCCACTTAAGCTAATACCATCGATGATGTCCAAGGGGTCCACGACGTTCCCTTTACTTTTGCTCATTTTCTCTCCTCTGGAATCCCTAATCATGGCATGTAGGTAGATGGTGTTAAAAGGGAGTGTCTTCATTAGGTGTAGAGAAACCATTACCATTCTAGCGACCCAGAAAAAGAGAATATCCTGACCCGTCTCTAAAATACTGTTTGGGAAAAAGTGTTGGAGATCTTCTGTTTTTTCTGGCCACCCTAAAGAACTAAATGGAACAAGGGCGGATGAAAACCACGTGTCTAGAACATCTTCATCTTGTACCAACTCGAACTGTTCATTTTGTGGTACCATATTCTTTGCCTTCTCCATGCACTCTTCGTATGATCTGCCTACAACCCACTTCTCCTCTCCTTCCTGCGCAGTGACATCTACCTCTTCCAATTGTGTTGCCTTTGCACCGTTCCCATCTACTGCTCCGCTTGGATCCCCCTTTTTGACAATTTTGTAGGCTGGAATTCGATGTCCCCACCACAACTGCCTCGATATGCACCAATCGCGCACATTTTCTAGCCAGTAAAACCAGGTGTTCTCATGTTGCGCGGGAATAATTTTGAGTTGCTTCTCCTTCACGCAGTTAATGGCTTGTTTGCCTAACTCACTACAGTTTACGTACCACTGTGGTATGAGCATGTACTCGATGATGTCATTTGTTCTTGAACACAATGGAAGAGACATTGAGTTAGGAATTTTATCCGACAACAAATTTAACTTTTTTAATTCTTCCTGAATTTTAAACCTACACTCAAATCGATGGAGTCCTTCAAATAATTTCCCTCCATTTTTGTTAATATGTCCATCACGGGTAAAAATATTTATTGCCTTCAAATTATGCCTCTTCATCATTTCGTAGTCATTTTTATCATGAGCTGGTGTTATCTTCACAGCTCCAGTACCGTATTCCATGTCCACATAAGAATCTGCAATGATGATTACTTTTCTGTCTGGAATGAATGGGTGTATAATTTCTTTTCCTACTAAGTGGGCATACCTTTTATCATTTGGGTGCACAGCCACAGCAACATCTCCCAACATGGTTTCAATTCGCGTTGTTGCCACTTCAATTTTTTCTTCACTATCCTTTATTTGGTAAAAAAACTTATACAACACGCCAACTTCCACCAAGTGATGAAATGAAGGGATTTTAATTTTTGTCGGTTTTTTTATTTCTTCAAGATTCACTTCAATATCTGAGAGAGCAGTCTTTAAATGGGGGCACCAGGCAACCAATCTGTTGTCCCTGTAAATCAGTCCGCTATCGTAAAATTTGATGAAGGCTTCCTTCACAGCTTGTGACAATTTCTCATTCATGGTGAAGTACTCCCTTGACCAATCAACGGACGCACCGATTCTCCTAATTTGGTTATTAATTTTATTTCCATGCAGATCCTTCCATTCGTAAATTCTTTTCACAAACTCTTCTCTTCCATAATCTTGTCGTATCTTTTGCTCCTTCTTAAAGAGCATTTTTTCCACAACAGTTTGCGTGGCTATCCCTGCATGGTCTGTTCCTGGGATGTACAGGGTTAAATAATTTTTCATCCTTTTGTATCGAACTAGGGAATCTTGAATGGCTATGGTTAAGGTGTGGCCAATGTGTAACGTCCCTGTGACGTTGGGTGGGGGTAACACAATGACGAATTTGTCACTCCTCCCCTTATTTGCAAACAACTCCTTCTTCGGTTTGAAATAATCATTCTTTTCCCAGAACGAGTACCACTTGGACTCCACCTCCTTCGGGTCATACGCATCCTTCATGCTCTTTAAATTTTCTTTTATGTTTTTTCCTTCCATTTTGTTCAACGTGCAGTGTAAGTATCTTCTGGGTTGGTGGTAAGCGGTTATCCGTTTGGAGAATCGTACGTTCATGCGAAAGTGGTTGTAGGCTTGTCCCAAGCGAATTTGTAAAATTGGGTCAAAAAAAAAAAAATATATATATGTATCACGCAAATTTAGCAAAACGATTGCGCCGCTAATGATGATGAGGATGATGTGGATGATGAAGATGTTGTCGACGGTTGCGACCTCACTTAATAATGTTCACTGCCATTTCGCACAAACGGGTTTACGCCTTTCCCCTTTGGACGGTGAGAATGCCTTCTACTTGCAGAACACAGAGGGAGGATAAAAATTTTCAGAGCTCCTCCTACAAGTGTACCTTACATAGGGTACTGTTATATTTTTTCCTTCAGGGATGTAAAATTTTTGGCCAGTCAAGCGCAACATAGGGCAAAAAGATCTGTTGCGGGTAACGTTTTCGCGAGGGGTTCCTTCCGAAACGGGATTCACTGGGGAATTTTCTTGTGGCGCATCGAAACAAGAACAACTGCTACTTTTTTTTATATTTTACAAAATGTGGGACAGCTTTACTGCGGGAGCGCAAAGGGCATACTAAAATGAAGAGAGAAAAATGCCCACGTAAAAAAAAACGCGCTGTGGCGACGGCGAAGAAGCCATAACGGCACCCAATATTATTGCGACACTACTTTTTGTGCAGCGCCCCACCATTTCTCAACTTTAACATGGCGAATTTTTTTACCGCTTCTATTTCGCGCAGTGCCGCACAGCTATCACTGATTATTCGTTCGGTAGAAAAATTTAAAAAAAAAAGTGCTTCCCAACCATTTTTTCTCTTTCCAACGCAGACTTCATTTTTGCCTTGATTTTGTTACATACAAAAAGGGTGGCAAAAAAAAGGAGGCATAGCATTCGCTCGTCATGGTACAATTATGAACAGTCCCTTTTGTTGTCGAATGGGGTCATATATGGGGGGGGACAGTGATATATCGGACGAAGGAGCAGAAATAATATCCCCTGGAGAATTAAAAAAGAAGGAACAATACACGGTTGTATCCGTTTTACGGTTCGGGGATGTGCTGCTTACGTGTTAAGATGTGGAAGTTGCACTCATATGCGTTCTTCTTATGCTTACAATGGGTGAAAAAAAAAAAAAAAAGGAAGAAATGGGCATAGACTGCAGCCTACACACAGGTGAAGTGTTCCCGTAGATGTTTATTCCTAAGGCCAGCTCATATGTACCGCCGGGGGCAACGGTAGCCTCTCTCAGGGTGGGCTTTTGTCTTCCAATTTTGGTGACGGTCCACATGGGGCCGCAGCACAATTTGTGCTTGTACAGTCATGATCATAAGTTAATCTTTTACATATATATATATTTTTTTTTCTCTTCTTCGTAATGGTCATACCTGTCTGTACACTTCTTGTTCCAATGTCTGGTCTAACCGCGTTTGTCGCTAGGGTAGAAAGCGTCCCCAAGGGGGAGATGGACTCGGTCAGCACATGTAAACACCCCTGTAGCACTCATCGAAAAGGCCCTTCTCCCTACATATACTCGTCAACGAAGCCAGTGCCATTTTGAGAGTTGCTCCAATAGTGAAACGAATCGGATGTGCTGCCCCCCCTGTGAAACATATCATTAAGCATTCCCATTTCTAAATCATAATCATTCCGCATACATTCGTACATAGAGAGGTCTCCCATTATAGGCATATTCTCATTATGAAGTTCCTTGTCCCCCCTAATTGTCGTCATTCCTGCATTGTCGTTAGTATCTCCCAGTGTTGCTGTTCCATTGGAGTCCCAATTTTGAAGAATAAAATTTTCCCCTGCATGCAGAAAATTTGTATCAACAAAGTGGCAGGTGTTCTGAAGCAGGTTGGAATTCTCCATACTCATTTCATTTGACATTTCAGGGGCATTCTCCATCACTCCACTTATGGGTCCTACTACCATGTTGGAAAATTTATCTTGTGTTGAGTAACCAAACGGAATTTTGCTTATAATGTTACTCGTGCTATTTACTCTCATTTGATTGGAAGGATTTGTATAACCTACAATATTCGTGTTACTCATTTGGAGGGTTGAAGATAAGTTATCCTTATGCGTATTTACAAAATCTGTTTTTCCGACCCTACCGCTACTACTAATTTGGCACCGTCCATCATTAGCAATTCCAATTTGATGAAGACAGTTCCTTGGAGGTGTGCAATTTAGCTGGTTGGGTTTTTTTTTAGTGTCTGTCTTGTGGGATTCTACTGTGGAGAGGTAGCTCTGCTGTTCTTCTATGTGGTAGGATGTTTTATTTTCCCTCATACATTTCGCACTGTGGAGAGAGCTCATTGGTGTAGTGCTTGCTTTATCATCATGTGAGAAATTGGGCATATGAGAAATGTGTTTGGGGATGGGCGAAGATGCTTCTAAAATGGGGTCGCCTGGTTGAATACCTGTTTCGCATTTTGTCCTGACTGCCCTATTTGTGTCTGTCCCCCCGATATTCCCTCTCCTTGCATGACGATGATTATTATTATTATTGTTATTCTTTTTCTTCTTGCCTGAAATTGAAAAGTTTTTATTAGGGAGTAGGTACCTGCTCCTCAATTCCTTCAGTGCCTTGATGGTAATTTTAACGCCACTCCTTTTGAGCATATCAATCCATTCCCTTTTATACCCATTCCGTTCGCATGCCAGGAGGCAATATTTTTCAGCTACATTCCATATGCCTAAAATGTGGGCAGCTCTGTACAGGTCCCTTATTTTCATATCTCCGAAGGTTGACCTAGAGGTAGGGTACAAGCCATTGGATGATAAAAGCTCGTCACACATTTTCACGTCCGTCATTCTTTTTTGGTGTAGCGCTTTTCGCAATATGGCCCTCCCATAGGTACCTATGGGGATGTCAAACCCAGGGTACCACTCGATCAGATAACTGTTCTGGGATTTATTCGTAAAGGCTTCGCTGGAAGTCTTCTGCAGAGCGTCAGCAGGTGGACTGCTCAAGCTGTTAGGCAGTTCGCCACCACATCGACCAGCAGCCACCGCAGAGACCGCTTCACCCTTGTTCACATTTGCGAAAGAACACTCAAAATGTTGCATGTGCGGCGGGGTAGGCGGTACATTATTTCTTCCCGTAGCAGCAATCACATCCTTGGTGTCTCTTTCCTCATTCATGTTGAAAAAGTGTATGGGAAATTTGGTCCCACTAATTAAATGGTCCCTGTTAATGTCTCTCCCCAAATGGTAATCACTTTTGTCAATCTGTTCTGTTTTGTTAGGACTGTTACCACTGTGGCTGCTTCCAGAATGTAATTTCCCACCCTGGTCGTAACTTGCCCCGTGTTGCTGGCCGACACATCCACCTTCCACACACTGCGTCTTTTCATTTACTTGGTCCAAATCGGGTATATGCATGCAGCGCTTTGTCGAGCTCGGGTGGTCCTCCACCTTGCATGAGTAGTCTAATCTACCATCAGCGTAGCAGCAATGTTGAAGCTGATCATCCGGAGGGTAGTCATCCTCGCGTGGCTTTCCAAATTGAGATGTCCCATTTAAATCTCCAACCGAAATGGCCACTCCGTTTTGGCTTCTCCCCCTTTCACTGCTCGATAAGAATCTTATTTTGTTATTCCCCCTCAGGTCCAGGTTGTCATTTCGAGGTGGATCCCCTAAATGTGTGTACTCATACGGGGTGAAGTTTTGTTCAGTCTCCTTAAACGTATCGTCAGTGGAACATATTGAATTGGTGAAACAGTCCCATTTGAGATGGCTACCCCAGAAGGGTTCACATTTAATGTTCCTTTTATCCTCATTATTGAAATGGTTTATCTGTTTGTTGACCTTTCTATCAGTGGTGCTGTTCATGTCCGATTTGTTTCGTCCCTTTTTGGCCCACATGTGGCCGTTTTGCGTTATGGCCTTTTGGGGGGACATAGGAAGTTCCTCACCCCTGGAGTCGTTAGTAGTTGGAAAAAGCCCATTGGGGGATTCACATCTGGTTAGTAGATTCTCATATAAAGAATTATTATTCACTTGCCGTACCATTCCATGTTTCTCTCCCCAAGGACATGCTTGTTCCCTGTGTGTAGTAAATGGCTCCCCCGTTTTCTCCCCTAGCCTTTTCATGTAAATACTCTTCAGCTCTGTCTTGTTCTCACTTCTCCTAATGAAGATTACGTTTGATCCATTTTCCATTGGGGGCTCTTTTTCTACAATGTTGTGGGGTAGAAGATGATCACCCTTAAGAGGGCTTCCATCATATGAGTGACCCGTTCGCAGTGCACTGTTGCCTCCTTCCCCTCGTCTTGGCATGCCAACACGCGCGAGGTTAGAAGACAACCTGGTGGAGGACTGTCCAATGGAAGCCGCACAGGATTGTACACTTCTACTCCTCATGGTGTCATATTTATTTGCATCCACTAAGGACACAGTGTTCACGGACAAACTTTTTCTCCTTCCTATTGTGGGTGTTTCGTTTATGCAGGATGTTGTGTAACTTCTGTTCTGAATATTTCCATCACTACTTCTTATGCGTATTGTGCGCCTTTCTGGAGGGGACAACAGTTCATTTGTGAGCGTCCTATTGTGCAGAGATGTGCTGCTCAATGTACATGTTGAGTCAGTATTAAGGGAAAAGTTCCTACGTGGTTGTTTCTCACCCTCTGCAAATCCACAACGGATGTGGATTCCCCCCTTCAAGGTTAAAACATCTTTCTCCGCATGGGCATAATCGTCTTCCACATTCTTTAATGAGCCCTTTCCACATTGGTGATAATTCGTATTTGTTCCCTTACTCCTTCCTTGTTGCTTAATTTTTGTTATGCTTCCCCTTGAATTTTTTTCCTCCCAAAAGGGCCTCCTTTTGCTCCAGTAGACTTTCGGTTTAAGTGCAAATTTTTTTTTGTTCACCAATTGAGGAGTCTCCAAAATGGTGAAATTTGTTCCTCCTCTTATTTTTCCATTTTTGCATGAATAATTTGTCTGATGGAAGGGGTAACTTGGTATTTTGTCCCCCAGTATACCTCTTCCCTCACGGGGGTTATTCTCCATTTCGTTCTTTTCTTCTTCTTCATTTAGTGACTTTGTTCGCAGCGATACAAGTTGGTTGCTATTACATTGTGAATGAGTTATACTTACGTAACTTCGTTCCGCATGGTGTACACGCGCATTACGCGGTGATAAATCTCTGCCATGGGGAAACTCTCCCCTCCTATCACCTAACATCCTACCGTGTCCACATTGGTAATCCCAGACCATGCTGATTAACGCTTCGTTTTGGTAATTATTCAAATTGTCCTCCTCTACCTGTGCATGCTTAAAATGCAGCTTTGAAACATTTTCACTCAACTTGGATTGGCAACATATGCCCCCTTGTTCAGATTCGCCCATGGGTAGAGGTCGTACCATGTTCTTCACAAATAAGTGTGTCCCCACATCCTGTATGTCATTCGTGTGCTCATTATTTCTTTCTTCCATATTTCCGTGCTCGTATATTTTTTTGAACTGTTCCGATGAGACAGAACCGTCTTTACGCTCATCCATACAAATGTCATCCATGGGGTTAGCCTCAGATTTGGATGCGCTCGTGCACGTGGTGCTGCTTGTTATGTAAAACTTATTATCATTTTCGTTCCCATTTGTTACCTTTTCATAAAGGGCATCCTTACCATTAGAATGACCCATTCGAGATGAGTTCATGCCATTTGGGGTTGCCTCTTCGGTAGAATACCATCCACAGCTTTTTTGCCTATTGCTAAAAATCACATCTCTGTCGCTACAGGAAAACCATTTCGTAGTCCCCCCTGCTGCACCAGCACAATGTGGTTTCGCCATTCCTATCTTGTTGTTTTCGCAGCGGTCGTGAGCGCAACCATTTTGGTAACCCAACAGTGAATGGTATTTGTTCAGGCACTTATATTTGACCCTACCCAAATTGACAAAGGGTTGGTCGTTACCATTTTGTACTGCGTTATTTCTTTCGAGGTCTGTCTGTATATGTGCAGGGGAATGAAGTGTGTATACTTTGTCTTCAATTTGGTCTCCCTCGTGTTTATTATCCGCTTTTCCCCCTGTGCAGCTTCCATTTCGGCAGAGCACCTGTATCGCTTTTCTTTTTGCGTAGGGTGTATTGCTCCAACGGTTGGTTGTGGGGAAGCCAGCTGCATTTTTGCACTTGTTCCTCAGCCGTTTTCTCATGAGTTTGTAAAATTCTATATCGTCATACGGCACAATGTGAACCCTTTGGTCATGTGGACAAAAGTGTTCATTCCTGTGAACACCTTCCGACTTGGTTGATTTGTCATCTGGGTCTTCTTCCAACTGGTTAGTTTGTCTTTTACGCAAAAGGAAAAGTCCGTTAACCCCTTTCACATCGTCTGGGGAGACAAGAATGTCTATGCCTCTGCTCTCAAAATTGCTGAAATGTAAGTTTATCCTTTTTAAGAATTTCCCCTTTTCATCACTTGACATTTGGGGATCCCGGTGCAGAAGTTTTTCCTTTGGGGGGATCTTTCTAACTGATTGCTTCTGTCCATTACAGCTGTTAAGTTTAACAACATGTGCCCTGTTTTGAGAATTTTTTGCTGTCCTTGAATTCCTCTCCTCTATGTTGAAATATTTACGGAGGACATTTTTGGACTTAATGGGAAAGCCATTTTCGCCTCTTCTTTTTTTACTTCTTTTCCGACATGTAGGCAACTCCGCTCTGGCTCCAGTCCCCAACTTACGTGTGTACTTTTCAACGGCGTGTAGATGATTTTTTATAATTTTTTTAAAAACGGCATTTTTGCCATATCGGTTTTTCTCTCCTTTGGCAAAATATTCCCTTTGAATTTTTTTAAAATTTGATAATTTGCAAATTGGACTAAGTACAGGAAAATTTGCAAACTTATCGAATGAGTCAAAATCGTATTTTTCACCAAAATACATTTGACCTTCACTCGCAAAAAAGCTGTTCATATGTTCACAATAGTCATTACACAAAAAAGAGTTGTTATTGTCATACTGAAAAAATTTACACAACTGTTCCATTTCGTTCTTTACATGTCCACTGTTTATCATGTGTGTATTTTTTGTATGATCAATTTTTTGACGTGTCTTTTTGCTGGGGGAATTTTTTTTTCCATTTAGTACATTTTGGGTTTGTACTTTATGGCCATTTTTAACTTGGACGTAGCTTTGTTCTACTGCCTCTACCCAAAGTTTAATCCTTTTTTTTGTTACAATATTTAGAGCAATATGTATCAGTAGAGAAGACCTCACTTGGGGAGACGGACATTATTTGAGTAGAACGATGTCTGCCTGTGTTTAATCCTTTTGGCTGTTCTTTAAAGGCCATTACAATGGCTCTAAAGTCCGACATGAACACTCATGCGGCCAACTTGCAAAAGTATGTTGCTTCTCGCACTTGTTAATGATCTTTCTCATGAAAGTTAAAAAGAAGTAAACCAGTTATCAAATAAGGTGTACATGTTATAATTCCACAATGTTGGTGGAAATTACAAACTTTTAAAAAGGTAAAATCATATTATTTAAATATATATACATATTTTTTTTTTTTTTTTCAAAAATGGGAATTCATAGAATATTTTTACCTGAACAGTACATGCAAAAAAATAAAAACATAAAATAAAAAAACAAAAACAAGACTTGTATAACGCAATGTGCAATTGTTTTGTTTAAAAGGTGTTCTACAGAAATGTCATTTTGGGAATTACCTGAAAAGTGAAGGGTATGCCATGGCAGCGCATTGCGCGCCGCACATTTTTCTTTGTCACCATGGATATATCTACATGAATATTTATATTTACATATATATGTAAATATATGCGCGTATACGTGCTCCATACTAAACACATTTCAGTGTACGTACACCAATGAGCGCATGAGTGAGGCTGAAAAAATGGTGAAACACAATGAGAGCACATTTTGCAGGATGGACAGCGGCGTTAACACGGGTGGCTTGTGTATACCTCATCGGAATTTCCACACCCTAAGCATTTGTAAAGACAAGCTCATGGGATCATGTTCAATTAGATGTGTGAGTAAAATTCCTTGCCTCCCAAATATAACCGAATGTATCCGTTTATATATTTACGCCTAAGTATAATTTTCCTTTTTTTTTTTTTTTTTTCCTCCAATGAACATAAATTGTCTTTCCTGTATTTGCCATGTGTGCCCTTTGTTTAATGGTGTAATTAGCGCCCACCCGTCATCTTATTCACCATAGCTATATTCCGTTTCAGATCCTTTTATTCATTCTACCTTTGGCTATTTTTTTTTTGTTAGGGATCCGTCTGCCCTTCCCCCACATTCATACAAGCTTTTACGGTTTCCAGAAAAAATGAATAAAGTGCAGTTTCTGTTTCTGCTTTCGCTCATTTCTCTACTGTGGAACGGTGCAGACATAAAATGCTCAGCCCTCACTGGGGCTGCTGCTGAAGGCCCCAGTTTCGCCCAAACGAAGGTACAATGCACACTTACCCTGGCTTGCTAGTTGGTCACATTTTGTAGTTCTCTATAGTTTTCCTCACCTAATGGTTGCCGTGTTTTGTGAACAGTTTTTTTACTTTTTCCGTGTGTCATTTTTCGCGGGACCAACATTTTTTTTTTTTGACGATTTTTCCGTTTCTGCTCAAAATGTAGAAAGGCAGAGGTGGAACAAAAATAAGGCTTTTTTTTTTATGATGTAAAAATGGCGCCTGTATATTGTTCGCCAAAATTATTGTGCAAATTCATTACGCAAATTTCCCCTTCTTCAAATGCTTTTCCGCCCCGTTAGGCCCAAAGCGCGGAAACAACTATGCCTGATTTGTTCAGCCTATTTTCCGCAAAACCGAAATCAGCGCAGCCAATGTTTAACTTTTTTTTGGAGGAACATAGAAATGTAAAAAAAAGGAACGACTGCTCCACACGTGACCTATTGTGCATGAAAATTTAGCGTATATGTAGAGATAATTTTTGAAGAAAATTAAGAGCAAGCAGTTGTGTATATGTGCGTGGAAATGATCTACTGTTATTTGAGCGTGTTCCTCTTTCGCTGCCCCTTTGTTAACTTTTTTTTTTTTTTTTTTTTTTTTTTTTTTTTTTTTTCTATTTCAGTTATGGCTACGACGAACGAAGAACAATGAAGGTATGATCAACATGGCATACTGTTGAAACTCTGAAAGTTAACAAAATGTTTTTGTGGTGTTGATATGTGTAGCGGCCTCACGCTTCACTAGTCTGCTTATTCCCACATGGGACAATAAAAAATTACATATACAGAGCACAAATCACACCTGCACATGTGCACGTCGCGCCCGCGGCGATACATGACCACGTACACCTTTTCAGCCAACAGAAATACGCGAAGACGCTTTTCTGACTTTCAAGAACTCAGACAGAACGACTTATCGAGGTTTCACGAATTGATGGGCATCCAGAATGAGCAAATGAATATGCTGAAAAATGCCATACTGTCATTGGAGGAGATTTAAAAAATGTGGAAAAATGCGAACCAGTTGTCGCCATGCAAATGGCAATTCTGCATTTAGGCGTTTTTTTTTTTTTGTGTGTAAGTATTTTCCTTGGGCTGGCCATCCATCCGTCTCTTCCGTCTTCCTTTTACAATTTTTTTTTTTTTTTTCATTTTTCGTTAAGTACTTGTTAAGCAGCGGCTATGTTTGACTTAGTTTGTGTGTCCGTGTGGGGATAACGCTGCCTTTAAAACGAAGTGCCTTATTTCGATACACAGGTACGGGCGTCATCGCGCATATGCATTTATATAAGTGGTACATTTTGTTTCCGCCCACATATTACCCTTTCCCTTTTTCTCTTTTTTCGTGAAGTGATTCTTGTGGCCAGACAAGGGATGTATAAAATTATGTAACTGTTTCCTTCGTCGCTTCCGAACGGGTAGGCTCGTCTAAAGGCGGACTTTTACCAGCGTGGTGAAAGGCAAGCATATCTACTTGCCCTAAATAATTATCAAAGTTTACGTTATCTGGACGGGGAGGTGTTGTCCCTTTGTCAAGAAAAAAACAAAAAAAGAAATGCGTATACAATGAAGCACAATTTAATGAAATGAATATATGCAGGTGATTTATTCATGGCACAAATAGATCACCCAGGCGGGCAAAAAAAAGAATGGCATAAAGAACGGAAAAAAAAAAAAAAAAAAAAAAAAAAAAAAAGGCCCCCTAAATGGGGGAAAAAAAAAAAAAAAAAAAAAAAAAAAAAAAAAAAAAAAAAAAAAAAAAAAAAAAACACAGTGTACGACAACAGTACACAGGGAATGAGACCATAAAAATGTATAATGCGCACTCTGGCCTCATTTTATGTTTACTTAATATTTTTCCGCATGTGACACGTTGGAGGGGGCACGGAATTGAATCGGATAAAAGGCGTTATTTTTAAAAGTGTAAAAAATAAATATGCTTACAAATTAAGTAGCGAGTAAAATACGTGTTTCCTTTATTTATTATTATTTTTTTTTTTTCCGTCATATAATAAAGTCCTTTTTCCATGACTGACGGCTTATGAGGACTTGCTCGAAGGAAGGCTAAGGAAGCCAAGCATGGTTGACTCTATTTTCAATTGTTGTACAGTGTTTTTTTTCATGCCCATATAAATGCGAATGCGAGGAGGATGCATTTTCGCTGGGGCATAGAAATCAGAGCCATGCAACGTACAACTCGCAAAACAAAACAAGGCGACAAATAACGCCCGGTTAGAAAGCGAGGACGAAGCGTTATAGCGGAAGGATAAAAGTGAATAGGAGGAACCATGGCTGTGGCAGACCTGATTGACATTAACAAGTTGAATGAGCTGCGCAGGACCAACCCCACCAAGGCCAAAAATCTCATAAAAAAGATAGTACGTCGAAGGAGAGAGAGAGGAAAAAAAAAAAAATTATGTGCACGTGTTTAAAGCTGGCAGCAGCGCCCTCGTGGAGCGTATCTGCATGTTATGGAAATGTAAACAAATTAGTTACGCGCCTAAACTTGGTGACAATCTGGCCTGTGCTGTCCATTTGTGTGTCATTTTCCCCCCCTCCATTTTTTTTTTGCAGAAAAAGAAAAATGCCAAGAAGGAAAAGAGAGACAAAACGCAGAAGAAGCGCGACACAACTGGTGGTGTAGATAGGAACGATACAAGCAGCTACCGAAACGAACACTACGTGGAATACGTGGAGGAAGGTTAGAAAGGAGAGAGAGGGAAAAGTAGCCATGTGTATATTCGAACACACGCCGGGAAAATATACCACCCGGCTGAGCGTAAACATAATTGTGAGCAGCGCAACGTACGTATATAATACCGTGGCGTACAAACGCATGTATTGTGCCCGTTTTGTCTTCACCTGCTTTATCCCCCCCCCACACACACACAGCAGATATCGATGAAGAACTTTTTAAAAACTTCCAAGATGTGTATAAAAAGTTTAAAGGCAACAGGGATGACCTAGCCGAATACGAACAGCATATGGAAGATGAAAAAAAAATAAATCTGGACGATAGTAGCTACTCGGAAGACGACTCAGATGATGATGAGGAAGACGACGATGATGATGAAGATGGGGGAAACAGTAAAAAAAAAAAACCCATTTCTAAAAAAGCCCTAAAATTGTTAAATAGACCATCCGTTGTGGAATTAAAAGAATTTGCAAAAAAACCAGAGCTAGTAGAAATATGGGATACGACAGCCAGTGACCCTTTTTTCTTTGTCTGGTTAAAATGCTTAAAAGATTCTGTGCCTGTGCCACAGCAGTGGTGCCAAAAGAGGAAATATATGCACGGAAAAAGAGGCATTGAAAAAATACCATACAAATTACCTCCCTACATTGAAGATACAAAAATAAGTGAAATTAGACAAGCCATAAAAGAAAAGGAAGAACAAAAGTCCTTAAAGCAAAAAATGAGGGATAGAGTCAGGCCAAAACTTCATACCATGGATATAGACTACCAAACGCTTCATGACGCTTTCTTTAAATATGCAACAAAACCCAAATTAGTAAAATTTGCAGATGTGTATTATGAAGGGAAAGAATTTGAATTAAAAACGAAAAAGTTCCGTCCAGGCGTTATTTCAGAAAAGCTGAGAAATGCTTTAAATATAGAACCCACTGAACCCTTGCCTTGGTTATATAATATGCAAAAATATGGGTTACCTCCCTCTTTTCCTTATTTAAATATTCCAGGGTTAAATGACCTTACGTCTGAAAACTCTGGAGGGAAAAATGGCCATGGAAGTACATCAGGTTTGAATCCACAGAATGGTATGAACAAACCGCAGGAAGGGGCCGAGGAGGATGGTAGTGGAGCCAAAACAAAATACGACAATGTAGATGACTCGGGAAATATCGTATATGGCAATTTCATATCTCAACACAAAAGTGAGAACAGCAGTAAATACCCAGACGATTTTCTCTGGGGTGAAATTGATGAAAATTATGTGAACTCTGAGGAGGACGAAGAGGAAGAGGAGGAGGAAGATGAGGAGGTGGAGGAGGAGGAAGGAGATGAAGGTGGACAGGAGGAAGACAACAAAAACAAGAAGAAGAAGAAAAGTAAAAAAGGATTGTCAAAAGAACAAAAGGAAAAAATGGAGGGACTCGATTCGGAAAATGCAAACCTAAATTTGAATGATGATATGATGAAAGCCAATTATAACAGTGGACTGTATAGTGTTACAACGAATACAAAAATAAATGGCTCCTATACTCCCTTCATGGAAAGCGGAGTCACGTCTGTAGACTTAACTTCTTTCATTTCCGGATACGAAACCCCCAAATATGTTTACAATAATAGTTACATGAATCCTGCACATATTAAACCATACACTGTTCTGCAAAAGGAAGAAGTACCCACGTCGCAAAATCATTTGTTTACGTCAAATGTGAAATATAAAATTAATCCCGCAGTTTCTATCATGAGTAAGTCTTCCAATGTTTCAGAGGCAGGGGCAGGAAGTATCACCCCTTTCAGCGGAGTTGCCATGTCAACACCTTATGCGCCTAGTGAGACAGGGAAGAAACTCCAAATTAACCCCCCACAAACTAATATTGAAGATATAAAAAAGGAACTCAGCAAACATGAGGAGTTGTCCAATAAGGCCAAGCTCGTCTCGGCCCAGGTAGACCCACCCAAGAAGGGGAACAAGGAGGAAAAGAAGAAGAAAAAGAAGAAATTCTTCAAATTTTAAGCGGCCTCCCTTTATTTGTGTCTTCCGCTTTTTCCACCAGGATATATCCTATCGGCGTACCTGCTGGGTGGCTACCCACAAGGGAGAAACTGCTGTTGCCTCCCACGTTAAAGCAACATCCACTGTGCATTCTCACGCGTCGATGTTGGAACGCCTTTTTTTTTTTTTTACGTTTTCAAAGTGGATTGGAATAATTTCCACCACGTTTACCATTCAAACACTGCGCAATTTTGTAAATTTTTTTTTTTTTTTTTTTCAAAAATTGGTGAATGTGCTTCATTTAGTGAAGCATACAATTTGGAAGACATACGAAACACGGTGGTCAGGAGAAATAATTTTTTTTGTGTTTGTGTTTTCCGAAGCGACATGGACTTTACCATCATCGGGGTGGACTGTGCATGGCGAGAGAGAGTTCTCCCATATTGTACATCCCATTTGTCGCGCCTAATTGCACAGACCGCAACAAGCGAAATACGTGTACGTACACAGATTAGCAACGGACGAAGTTGAAGCAGCAGGGATCCACATACCACGCCCGTTCTGTAGTACAAATGTGTAGCCGAACTAAGATAATCATCCCTGCACAAAAATGAAAAAAAAATAAAAAGCAACGTAAGGCAGCCCCTTATATAAGTGTAACCCACTTTTACAAACCCCTTTTGCGAAACAGACTGAAAACAGACCGAAAACATAATGAAAAAAAAAGGGAAAAGCAACGATGAAAAAAAACTAATCCTGTACGACATCATGCTGGAGAGTGAATCCTTTTTCATACTAAAGGAGTTGGAGGCGCTTGCGCCAAAGAAGGGGATCCGCTCCATCTTCGTCAAGGGTTAAAATATGAGTACAGAGGCTGCACATTGTTTGGTAAATAATCTTGTGGCGTATGAAAACATATTTATATGTGAACCCTCCGCCCCTTCCTCATGGCGTCTTCCCTCCAATTAGACCTACTACAGCAGCTGGTAGATGATAACAAAGTCAAGTCGGAGAAGGTCGGCTTGCAGAACGTTTACTGGTATGTGGACACCGGAGGAAAGAGAAAGGGGGAGGAACAGCATATTGAGTCGTCGTTCCCCCACACCTGATGCGGGTGCACCTCTTTTTGTGCACTCCGCTGTTTTGCTAATTCGTTACGTATATGTCTTATTCTCCTCTTTACATCGCCTCATTTTTTTTTTTTTTTTTCTTCCCCCCAAGGGTGCTCAAAACTGAGGAGTCCTCCACCTTGCAGAATTCGTACCAGGAGATGAAGTGCGCATAATCATTTTTCAAATGTGTAGTAGTACACCTCGCATGCAAAAAAAAAAAAAAACGAAGAAGCGGAGGTAACACAAGCCCACACAAACACTTCTGTCCTTGCAAGGGAAAAGAAGGAAGAGTATGAAGAGAACGCCAAAAGGGAGAAGGAGGGCTACGAAGAATTTGTGAACTCTTTAAACATTTCGCAGGTAGGATGGGAGCGATTCTTCTTTGCTTTTTCATTATCCGTAGTTCGCCGCTCGTGAGTGTGCATATTCGTATGTACATGTTTATGTTTGCATATGTTTACCTGTCTACACCACTACCGCACTCCACACGCAGGACGAACTGAGAGACAAGATGGAAGAAGCCAAAACGCTAATGAGCCATTTAGAGAAGAAAAAGAAAGAGCTGGAAAATGTGAAGAAGACGGATATAAAGCAGATAGAAAAGATGAAGATGCAAAATGAGTGCGCCTTGGAGTCCATTCAGAGGTGCGAAAATGTTACGAGCGCCACGATTTTGGTGCAGCGGCACTGCCACTTTTAACATTGCACACATTTCCGTGGAAAAAAGCACCATTTTTTTTTTTTTCTTTTTTCCATTTTTCATGGTCAAAGATGGAACAACAACATCTCCTTGGTGAAGCAGTGGATCCAGGACAGAACGAACAAACCCGCAGACACGGTCGATAGGCTGCTGGGAATGTAATATGAATTTATGAACGAAGAAAAAAAAATTAACAAAAATGGAATTTTTAATTTGTTACGTAGCACGAGCTACGTAC
>NW_012192597.1:348653-350323 GCF_000956335.1 Plasmodium fragile | reverse complement strand
AAAAAAAAAAAAAACGAAGAAGCGGAGGTAACACAAGCCCACACAAACACTTCTGTCCTTGCAAGGGAAAAGAAGGAAGAGTATGAAGAGAACGCCAAAAGGGAGAAGGAGGGCTACGAAGAATTTGTGAACTCTTTAAACATTTCGCAGGTAGGATGGGAGCGATTCTTCTTTGCTTTTTCATTATCCGTAGTTCGCCGCTCGTGAGTGTGCATATTCGTATGTACATGTTTATGTTTGCATATGTTTACCTGTCTACACCACTACCGCACTCCACACGCAGGACGAACTGAGAGACAAGATGGAAGAAGCCAAAACGCTAATGAGCCATTTAGAGAAGAAAAAGAAAGAGCTGGAAAATGTGAAGAAGACGGATATAAAGCAGATAGAAAAGATGAAGATGCAAAATGAGTGCGCCTTGGAGTCCATTCAGAGGTGCGAAAATGTTACGAGCGCCACGATTTTGGTGCAGCGGCACTGCCACTTTTAACATTGCACACATTTCCGTGGAAAAAAGCACCATTTTTTTTTTTTCTTTTTTCCATTTTTCATGGTCAAAGATGGAACAACAACATCTCCTTGGTGAAGCAGTGGATCCAGGACAGAACGAACAAACCCGCAGACACGGTCGATAGGCTGCTGGGAATGTAATATGAATTTATGAACGAAGAAAAAAAAATTAACAAAAATGGAATTTTTAATTTGTTACGTAGCACGAGCTACGTACAGCTATTTTGAATTTTTTTTTTTTTTTTTTTTTTTTTTTTTTTTTTAGCAAAGATATATTTAATAACTGGAACTGAAATGGTATAGCCCTCTGCTTGCGCGAGATATCACATTGGGATGCTTAAACATGTGTGCAGGAATTTTTTACCACGTATGTACAAACGTGTAACATTCTCTTTTTTGGGGGGAAATGTTCCAAAAGGGGGGATATGTTTTTTTTTTATAAGAAATTTGTTTGGCTATAAAAGGCGGGCACGTCTTTCCCTGCGGTTGGTCACTTGGCGAGGAAATTTTTAAAAACCTGGAGGGAACAATCACGTAATATTCGCATGAGCGAGATGTCGAACTTGACGTTGGCTTCCTACATGTGAGTGTGTGTTGTGTGTGGACTCGTAGCCTGCTCCTTCTCAAATGACGCATGTGAGAATTCCCCCGAATTAGTACACCCTTACCAAGCCCCTACACGCATGTACACTTTTGCAAATTTGCAAGCGGAAGCGCAAAAGCGCGAAATATGACAAAAGGTTGCCTCTCTCCCGTTCCACATTTAAAAGGGCCAAATAGATCGCAACAAATTTCCCATACTAAAAAAAAAAAAAAAAAAAATTGAGTTTCCTCAATGGTGAAACATTTTTCACGCGTGGATAATTTTTTTTTTTTTTACATGGTTCACGCAATTTTACAAATAACGAAAATGCCGGTTTTTACGTGAATTTAATTTTTTTTTTTTTACACTTTTACGGGTTCGCATGACACATGAGCAGTGTGAAATAAAAAGCAGGTCACCTGAGGTGTCCCCCTGATGTCGTGTCGCGCAAAAAATGTTGTTACAGCCATGTGCGCTAATGTACACGCGCGTACACACTAGCGCAAATTGGCTTTACATTTACTCCATAATTTGGGAGTTGTTTTCCCTAACACGTTGCTATAATGTATATATAGGC
>NW_012192597.1:346163-348553 GCF_000956335.1 Plasmodium fragile | reverse complement strand
AAAAAAAAAAAAAAAAATGGCGCAGGCATATATACATGTACGTGCAGATATATGTGCAGATTTACATCCGTGCGCGTGCGGGTCTACACCCCCATGCCGCTGTTTAAAATGCTCAAGGTGAACAAAAAGGATATGATTCATTCACGTAAACATATGATAAGAAAAAAAAAGAGAGAGAAGGATGCACACAAAGGTACATAAATTAATGATTGGACTTAAGCTCATGTTGTGCATATATATGTATATGTAAGTGTGGGTTCATCTCGTATCGCTTCTACAATTGGGACGGGGTACATGCTCTTTCCCTCTTCTTCACAACGCAGCGATGGTAGCGACGTGGATGGTGGGCATGCTTCAGTTCAAGCCATAAATATAAACATATTCTGTTCGCTCCTCACCTAGATCATACTGATATTCGTGCTTCTGCCTTCCATGGTCGGGATTTCTTTTCTGACCACACACATAAAAACACCCTTTTGCCTCTCTCTTCCCCAGCGTCGAACTTAGCGCAATCTTCTTGCTTCTCTTTCCGTTTCGAGTAAGGCTAAAATATCTCCTTCTCTCACTGGGCCCTTAACATTCCTGATTAAAAATCTGCCTGACAATTCTGTATCGCCCATAAATTGGGCCCTGACTTGTATGACTCCTCCTCTGCTTCCAGTCCTTCCTAAAACTTTTTCAACTTTGGCTAACTTGGACTTTTCCATTTTGGTAAAAAAGAGGTAAGAAAAAATAAAAAGCGGCCGTTTGTTAAGAGGATGGGTTAAAACGGAATAATTAATTAAGTAAACAATTAAGTAAACAATTAAGTAAACAATTAATTAAATAATTAAGTAAATAAATAATTAATTAAATCGCTTTCTGGGCAGTTTGCGAAGATATAATTTTTAACGAGGAGTTTTTGCGTACGTTTATAATGCGTTAAAATGTTGTAATGTATTTTCTGTTTAAGTCCTTTTTGGCTATTTTTTTTTTTTTTGTTTTTCTGCTTAATTTTATTATATTATATATATGTTGTGCTGTTATAAATATTTTTATAAAAACCGGCAAACGTTTTTATTTTTTCACCCTTTTGTAAAATTATACCCGTAATAATATAAAAGAAACTGCGCATATTATTTTCGCATCATTCGTATAAATGGTGCCGGAGGTTTGGTATGTTTAACATGCCCCTTTGGAGTGAAGGTTAAAAAATACCGTTGTCATATTACTCAGTTCAAATTATGTTGGTCATGTTGTGAACACTTCAAATGGGGGTTACGTATATTTTTTCGATCAATTTGGTCACATTCGATACTTTGCAAAACACCGCGGTGGTGCGCAGTTGAAACGAAAAAAAAAAAAGCAAACTTTGCTGACCCAACCCCAACTGCATATAAATTTAACCGAACAGGTGGAGGAGTCCGTTTTTCCCCCCAACTGTCTTCAGTCATGCTCTATATGGTTCAATTTATTATGTGGCTATTTTGGTACGTGGGAGGGGAAAAAAGCGCCGCAAAATAATTATTGCCGTCACGCAGAGATACCTTGCACTGCTGACAAAGTACCACGTTTAGCTCTGTAGGTGAGAGCACCTCTCCTCATTTTTGTCCCGCCAAATATGAACAGCAGTAAACTCGAACTGGGCGAAAAATGGGAGTTTGTTTTGTATAAATGTAAAGGTTCAGCCGCTTAAATTGTGAATATTTTTGCCATTGGTTTTTTTCCCTTCCCCTTTGCGTGCTTTTTAAAACAAAAAAGGGATGCGTGTTGCCCGTACACCACCCATCCGTAACACGACGCACAATAAATATAATAACAATTCGTGGCCATCGCGGAAAAGGAAAAAAACAAAAAAGGAGAAATACCCGGGACATATATATATATATATGTACGTTATTCGCCATTTTGAAGTATTTTCTTTTTATGTTACCCCACGCCGAAGATTATAGGGTGAACAAAGCAACCCACTGACCAGTCACACAACTGCGCAGATAGTAAGTGACGCCCGATCACAGCAGTGAAAAATGAGCACTCATAAGGGAGTCAGCCCCTCACCATGCCGCAAAGGATGCCTGTCGCAACACAACTTGAACAAAGGTTGCACTTTTCAAAATGGTCTGGGTCTCCCGGGTCTTGTTAACATATTATAGCGTAATGCACAAATGGGTGGTAGAAAAAGGAGGTTGATGTGTGAACATCACTTGGATAAGGAACCCTTCCCCCAGTCCATCACCTGACGCTCCTGTGTTAGACCATTTTTCGAGGAAAAAAAAAAAAAAAAAAATTAGCCCCATGGAAAAAAAAGCTCGTACCCCTGTGTGCAATCACCCACGGGTAAGTTCACATCAAGCTTGACTACCCCACCTAGGGTTCCCTTATTTTACACAAAGTTAAAATGTTCCTTTGAC
>NW_012192597.1:342818-346063 GCF_000956335.1 Plasmodium fragile | reverse complement strand
TTTTTTTTTTTTTTTTTTTTTTTTTTTTTTTTTATTCTCCACTTTTGGCAGCGAAGCACAGCACTAATTTGATGCACACTACAACTTCTTAGCCGTCGTTGTCACCTTTGTGTTTGCGAAACCGTTTGACGTAAATTTTGTGAGGACAGATTTGTGTGGACACGCTGCGTGGGTTTTAAGAGGGGCTCGTTCGAATTGTTCTGCCTCGCCAGGTCATTGCCAACGGAATAGCGCACACATGCATGTGTACAAAAGAAAAAATATATATATATATATATATATATATATATATATATAACAGCGCGATTGTAGATTTTTTTTTTTTTACGCGCTAATTATGCCTCTTGACCAGCGTGCACAAATCGAGGCAATTTTTTTTCGATCTTCAAAATGAGGTGTTGCAGTAAGAATGCAGTAAACGCAGATAGCCCTAAGAAGGTAATCGTTGGCGACACGGAGGATGACACCCGGGAAGAGGAGAACCCGTACGAAGACCTGCCCACAGTTACTGTCACGCTGAGCGACGGCTCAGTGTACACGGGTACTACAAAGGTATGATGTGTGAGGATCTGCAACGGGGAAGAGGGAGAAACCCAGACCCTCATCCCACGTGGCTGCTCCTTAAAAGGAGAGCCAAACGGGCGTGCGCATAGGCATACATGCACAGACGTACATGCATATATACTCGTGTACTTTCCCTTTGTTTCCCCTCCTGAATATGACGCAGGACAATCGTGTGCACGGACGGGGCGTACTGCAATACGCAAATGGAGACCAATACGAAGGAGAATTTGTTGACGGTCAGAAGGAAGGAAAGGGAAAATGGACCGACACGGAAAATAATACATACGAAGGAGACTGGGTAAAAGATAAAAGACATGGACATGGAGTGTACAAAACAGCAGACGGATTTATTTTTGAAGGTGAATTCGCAAATAATAAAAGAGAAGGAAAAGGAACCATTATCACGCCGGAAAAGACTAAATATGTTTGCTCATTTAAAAATGATGAAGAAGTAGGAGAGGTGGAATTTTTTTTTGCAAATGGTGATCATGCCCTGGGATATATTAAAGACGGCTATTTATGTCAAAATGGAAGATATGAATTTAAAAATGGAGATATTTACGTGGGGAATTTTGAGAAAGGATTATTTCACGGCGAGGGTTACTACAAATGGAACAACGATGCGAACTACGCCATATATGAGGGCAATTATTCTGGAGGGAAGAAACACGGGAAGGGTCAGCTCATCAATAAGGATGGACGCATTCTCTGTGGTGTATTCAGGGATAATAATATGGATGGCGAGTTTTTAGAAATTAGTCCTCAGGGGAACCAAACCAGGGGTACGTGCGGTGGCGGCGTCGTTCAATCATTCGACTTGCCTGAAAAGTAGCCATAGCTATTTTTTTTTTTTTTGTTTTTTTTTTGGCTAGCTATTTTTTTTTTTACATGCACATGCAATATTTCTCCCTGTTCATCCCCCTTGCACACATTGCAGTTCTGTACGACAAAGGCTTTTTTGTCAAGGTTGTGGAACATATTGAAGAAAACCTAGACGTGCAGGAATTTCTAAAAGACTCGATCATTCACACAAGTATCTTTTCCGACCCGACTACGTACAAGAAGTTGTATGAGGTAGGTGTTGCCACTTACATGGCGCAGCTTTGTCGAGTGGCTTCCTGAGGATGACCCCCTAACAGCCCTTGCGCAATTGCGATTGGGTAAAATAAATATGAACGGGAAATTTTTCCACCTTACACATATTTGGGGAAAATGTCGAAACAATGCTTCTCGTTCTCCCCGTTCCCCCTTTTACAGATCACAGAAAAGAAGAAGCCCCAATTTCGCATCAACTTAAAAAGGACGCAGCCAACGAGTTGAGCGACGCTGGAGTTGTTCCTTATGTGCGGCAGAAGAGGTGTACATTCCTCAGTCTGCACTCGTGCCCAGGACCGTTTTTCTCATATTTGTGCTTGTCGCCACAGTTTGTACATTTGTGGGTCTACACACGTCTGTTTTTTTCCCTGAACCCAAACAGCCGAACTTTTATTATTTTTTCGCCGTGCCCCTTGTGCTCATTTCAACCCAATGAAACTGCTTGTCACTAATTGGTACTTTAAAGGGGCGGATGCGGGGCAGCGTGGTGCAGTGCCCTGTGAGGGGATACATACGTATATGTATAAAGCTCATTTTTTTTTTATTTCTGTCGGTTTGAAAAGTCTTTTTTTCTCGTGGTTCCATTGATCAGGTGATGCGGTTTAGGAAAAAAAAAAAAAAAAAATGGCGCAGGCATATATACATGTACGTGCAGATATATGTGCAGATTTACATCCGTGCGCGTGCGGGTCTACACCCCCATGCCGCTGTTTAAAATGCTCAAGGTGAACAAAAAGGATATGATTCATTCACGTAAACATATGATAAGAAAAAAAAAGAGAGAGAAGGATGCACACAAAGGTACATAAATTAATGATTGGACTTAAGCTCATGTTGTGCATATATATGTATATGTAAGTGTGGGTTCATCTCGTATCGCTTCTACAATTGGGACGGGGTACATGCTCTTTCCCTCTTCTTCACAACGCAGCGATGGTAGCGACGTGGATGGTGGGCATGCTTCAGTTCAAGCCATAAATATAAACATATTCTGTTCGCTCCTCACCTAGATCATACTGATATTCGTGCTTCTGCCTTCCATGGTCGGGATTTCTTTTCTGACCACACACATAAAAACACCCTTTTGCCTCTCTCTTCCCCAGCGTCGAACTTAGCGCAATCTTCTTGCTTCTCTTTCCGTTTCGAGTAAGGCTAAAATATCTCCTTCTCTCACTGGGCCCTTAACATTCCTGATTAAAAATCTGCCTGACAATTCTGTATCGCCCATAAATTGGGCCCTGACTTGTATGACTCCTCCTCTGCTTCCAGTCCTTCCTAAAACTTTTTCAACTTTGGCTAACTTGGACTTTTCCATTTTGGTAAAAAAGAGGTAAGAAAAAATAAAAAGCGGCCGTTTGTTAAGAGGATGGGTTAAAACGGAATAATTAATTAAGTAAACAATTAAGTAAACAATTAAGTAAACAATTAATTAAATAATTAAGTAAATAAATAATTAATTAAATCGCTTTCTGGGCAGTTTGCGAAGATATAATTTTTAACGAGGAGTTTTTGCGTACGTTTATAATGCGTTAAAATGTTGTAATGTATTTTCTGTTTAAGTCCTTTTTGGCTATTTTTTTTTTTTT
>NW_012192597.1:337601-339128 GCF_000956335.1 Plasmodium fragile | reverse complement strand
TTTTTTTTTTTTTTTTTTTCCACTGAACGTTGTCAGAATTGGCAAGCAACGAGTAGGTGGAGAGACCCAGTCAAAGGGTGAATGCGGCTCTCTCAAATGGGTATCCTCTCTTCGAGATTAGGACGATTCTTCTTTTTAAGCACAGTGCTATGGGCGACCACTCGTGATGTATTCAAAACGGTTTGGACAAAATGGCCGCTGTTACCTCAAAATAGTTTTATTTTCCCGGGAATGTTAAAGACGTGTCATTTTGCAACAAAATTGAAGCGCCTTTATATTAACAGGTCATAATAATATGCCCATATTATAACTCAGCCCCTTTCGCAAAATGGTTAAAATTTCCACATTAATCTGCGCCGCAAAGTAGTTTGTGATGTCGTACGCGCTTCCACAAATAACCTTCAATATATAATAACTCTGATGATGTGGTATAGCAACGTGGTGGGAACGAAACTGCTGTTTACAGAACTGCTCTTCGCTGCACAAATGGACATAATATATATGCAGTTCTCCAAATTATGAAGTCCCTTCTGTCATATATTGCGACAGGAATTATACATAATATATACCTTCTATGTACGTTTCATTCCGCATGGCTCTACGACGCTTCCGTGTTAAAGACTACTTATTTTTGTGCGCAGCTCAACTCTTTTGTTGAAGCCGTTTTAATTATAGTACTACGCTGTTAATTAAAAATGGATACCTTAGCGTAAACGAAAAAAAGTAGAAAAAAAAATTGCTACTCAAACAGACCAATGGGATCCGAAATCGGGCGCTTTCTTCGCATTTGCAGATGGAAAACAAAAAAAAGAAAAAAAAAAATGTATGATAAATTTCGCTTTTTTTCTCCAAGAGGGGAATGCAACCTCTGCTTGGAAGCTGTTCAAATCGTCTGCCCATTTTTGTGGGTCAATTGCCAAGGAGCTCATAGTCGTCGCGATTGTTCTGATGCCTCTGTATGTGTTTTACAATTTTGGATCCGTCTGCCCATTTAATATGGTCTTCTAAATTTCTGTTAATATGAAAAGCTGGGTTGTTAATTACGTTATTTCCTACCCGTACATTTCCGTGCTGGATGTACGTAATAGCTAGCTGTATGGTTTGAACAAATTTTTGCCTGAACAAAATTACAGCTAGCCTCCTTCTACAAAAAGAAGAAACGGAGATTTTTTCACACTCAGCTAAACTGGATTTGCAATTTATTACCCCCATGTCGTATAACTTGTCTAGCAACTCACTTGTCATTTTTATTCTGAATTCATCATTGTCTGGTAATAATCTCAACTTGGAAACTAACTTTGTTATGTACCCACATATTTTATTGTACTTTGTGTAATCCTCTCTGTTTTGAATTACGTACTTCCTTAAGACTTTCACTTCGCGCACATTTCGGGTCCTCTTCCAGTCGTACAGGTTTACCTTCTTAAGGAGCTTTTGCTCGTGGTACTTCAGTTTACGCATTTTGTACTGAGCGTGTTGCGGGAAATAGCTGTTTTTTTTTTTTTTTTTTTTTTTTTTTTTTTTTTT
>NW_012192597.1:322997-336721 GCF_000956335.1 Plasmodium fragile | reverse complement strand
GGAAAACAAAAAAAAAAAAAAAAAAAAGTAAAACACAGCGATGGGCACTCATGACCCGGGAAGGAAAAAAAAAATTACATTTTTTGTACAAAAAAAAGAAAAAATAAAAATAAAACACTTACAAGTAGCATAATATTACCAGCTGTATATATCATAGAATTGCCGCACAAGAAATACCTGTATCATCCGTACATGCGTAAAGCCGCATGGAAGAAAGCATGGGCCTTAAGAATGTTGTAGCACGCTTACTTGGCCATTGCTGCGTTGTGGGTAAGATTAGTTTTCCCATTGATAGCGACGCTGTACACGTCACTTTGCGCGTCTTCATGACCCCTGCGTGTAATCTTTCTGCTGGCCAAGTGGCGGGCTGGTCATGGGAAAATTGGGCCGCTTCCCTTCCCGCTGGTCAAAATTCACTTGGGTTAGTAGGGGCTCCTGCTGGTACAGCGCGGCCTCATCTAGATTGTCCAGAAAATTCTCAAAATCTTTGGAAAAAATAATTTGTGGGTTTACTTTTCCCAGCATGCTAACCTCGGTCATATGATCGGCATTGTTTTCCTCCACGGAGTTGTAACTCTTTGCAACGTTGTGTAGGTATGTGTCCAATTGGTTGTTGCTTTGGTGTGGATTCCCCACCGTGTAAGCTTCTTCCATTTGTGCCCTTGTCTTCGCTGCTTGGCGGTGCTGATTATCCATTATATGCACTACTGTGGTGTCTTGCTGTTTGTTTTTGTGAGTCAGGTCATTTGTATTGAATGGGTTAGCATGTCTTGCGTAGTAGGCCAAGGCAGACTCCTTGAGGAAGGTATCCAATTCGCTGTTACAGGAGTCCTTTCCGTTACCACTTTTTTTGTTTTTCGAAAAGTCCAAGTTGATTGAAACCCCTGAGGTGGTTAAAGTATTTCCATACATGTGGTACGAATTGTCGTATGTCTTTTGTACTTTATTTGATTGCGAAATGGATTGAGAAAAATTGTTCCCTTCAAATTGGTGTTTACAAATTCGATTCAGTTTTGAGTAAAATTCTGAATCATCCTGACCATCCCCCTGTTCCTTTCTTACTCCAATGCTATTGTGAGGTAGGAAAAGATCATCGTAGATATTGTTCCCTGCTGCATCATCACACTGGGACCATTTCAACAAATTCATTTGTGCCTTTTTTAACAATTCAAAAGTACTCAAAAATTGGCAGACGTAAAAAAAAGGTTCATTTTTTATGGGTATATTTAATTTATATATATTATCCCTTAGGAGAACTCCTTGGGGGTAATTAAAAACTCCTTTGTAGAGTCTCACCTTGACAATTTTTTTCAGCGCATTTTGGTTTAACACATAACCGTGTACGTGAAGCCAATAATCCTTGTAATTGAAATTTTGTTTCTCCACTGTTGCATCTGAAATGTCTTGAACATTTAAAATGGTAGCCCTCATGGAACACCGCGGTAGGCAATATACAAACATGTGTTCACAAATTTGTTCTTCCACTACAGGAAGAATCTTATACATACTTAACATAACCTTTAAATGCATTTGCACCAAATGTATACAATTCTTCTTTTGGCTAGTCACCTTATAATTCGTATTTAAAATATCAAATTTAAAACCTATACAGTTAAAATATTTACTCGAATTATTTCCACAAAATTTGGATTCAACTATAGTATTCATGTTATCCCATATGTGAACCCACTTCCCACTCTCTATGTACTTACATACTAAAGTAAATTGAATAATGTATGAAAGGAGGGACTTGTCGATCTCATTACCGTTTGTGTCTTCATTTCTTTCATCGGTTAGACTTATGAAATATTTTCTTTTTAATTCCTCCTTGAGCTTGTGGAGTATAGTTTTCGTCTCCTTGTCGTTTCTGTAGCAGAGGATGACTCTGTTGGATACACACGTGCCCATGATGTGGTTGTCGCTCCTCATGATGATGAACCTCGTTATTTGTACGCTGTTCCGGATCGGCGTCCCCAACTCATCCCTGCGGGGGGGGGGGGGGGGGCAGCGCATAGATAGTGCCGTAGCACCGGTGTGTGGTAAAAATACATAAACCCAAATTTTGTCCCCCAAATGGGGCCATTCTATGGGTACACACTTTTAGGCATACTAGACACTGCTATGTGGAAAAAAAAAAAAAAAAAAAGGTATCATTTTGAAGCATATTCCGGGTGGGGGTCCCCCCTCTCACATTTTTACGTCCAGGGGGACAACACAAAGAGCCATTACACAAATTACCTGATGTCAAATAGATACCTGGACAGGATTATATTCTCGAATTTAAATTCCATGTATAGGATAAAATTATTATTGTGGCTCTTTCCACACGAGTAATTTTTCGCATCGTTATTTTCTTCATTCTGTTTTGCCTCTCTCCTTATGGACGCTATACAATGTGGGTGCGAAGGGGAAATAAACATGTGAATTTTTAAATTGAGCACATGTTCGTATGGAGATTTATATATTGTGTCTCGTCTAGGAAGGGGGCAAAGACGAGTATACTGTTTGGCTAGGCGACGCACCTGATAGCAGCAGCTTCTGGTACTCTTGCGACTTGTTGTTCAAATGATCTCTCATTTTTTTTTTATTAGCATAATCATATTTAAGTGGAAATGGACAGGATGGAGGAGCAATGAGGTACAGAGGAGGAATAAGACGTAGGCTTTTAAAGTGGCGGGGTGAAGCGGTGGGGGTCTATCCGAGCGAAGAATATAATTCACAAAAACAGCGCCACTGCTCTGTTAAAAAAAAGCATTTTAACATGGTGTAGAACAAGTAGCAACACTTTTTTCGAGTTTCACTCAAGCCGATTGATTTTTTTTTTTTTTTTTTTTTCTTCTCCCCACAATTGATTAAACAGGAAAAAATTGCATACAAAGAAAACTATTTTTAATGTTCACAAAAAAGGGGGAAAAAAAAATGAGGACGGGGAAATGTCGTTGCTTTGTGGACACCTCCGATGTCCATACCGTTTGGGAAAAAAAAAAAAAAAAAAAAAAAAAAAAGGTGAATAAACGAACTGTCGAAATTCTCATTTTGGCACTTTTTTTTTCTTCACATGTCGTGTAAACGTTTCCGTGTGTACATTTAGCATTTGCGAAGTAGGTGTGTTTCCTTTACACGTTTTCCCGTTCTGCATTTTTGTCAATTTTTTGTGGAACGCTCAAGGCCACGACAAGGGAGTGTCCCTGACTGATCATGTGGCTTGGCACAAAAAAAAAAGGGGGGGTATTACAACACCTGCAATGTCGTACTACAACAAAACACTTTTTTTTTTTTATTTTAATTTTCCTTTTTCATCGCCACATTTCCACGTTACGCAAAATTGAGAAGGGACATTTCTGTCAGGGGCTGTAGGAAGTAACACAAATGCGTTCCGTTCATGTTGTATTCCCTTACAAAAAAAAAAAAGAAAAAAAGAACAGTATATGAATATGCTGCTAAGTAAATTACGAAACTAGTGCGCTGCTGAACAAATAAGCAGTGGACATACAAATGACGCATCTCATCCGTTAAACACACAAACACACACGCACACACAAAAGACAATGTGCAGGAGACCATATAGGAGCGTGCGCCAGAAATGGGCAGCAACACATGGGTCAGCATATCTGCTCAAGGAATACGCCACCAAAAGTGCATCGCACTCACTTGAGGGTAAACTGAAAGCGCAGCAGTCCGTTCTCCTGGAAATCCATTCTGAGGTGGGAACTTATTTCTAGCGAGGTGGAAAGGCAAGCAGAGTGTTACGTGGTGGCGATTTAGGGATGGTGAGAGGGTAATATGTGAGCAGGGAATTTTTTTTTTTTTTTTTTTTTTTTTTCTAATTACTGAGTGCCTGGTTAATCCTTGACAAGTCTTTTATTCGGTACTTGAATCTGCGAAAGGGGGTCAACATATGGGTGGGAAGTTTTACCTGTGCAGATGTATACGCGTAAAAGTAATCGTGTACACACACACACGTCTCTCTCAAACGCACTCTCCCCTTCCATGAATGTACATTTGACTTTTTTCGCTTTTAAAATCGTGGAAGTTCTCCTTGGGCATGAGCTGAACGGACCGTTGGTAATTTTTATTTTTCGTTTCCTGCGGGGAGTAGCAAGGTAGGTAGTTATATATATTAGGCAGCATGTGTGTGTGTGGGGGGGGTGATTTCACGATTTGCATCCTTCAGCGCATGAAATGTAATTCTTCCCCCCCCCCCCCCAATTAGGATTACCATTTTAAGTACCGCAGTACTATCGTTGTTATATTCTGTTATATAAAAAGTAATGTACTCATCGCTGCTCTTAATTAAGTAGTCCAGGTAAAAAGAAAAAGTGGTGGACTGCATGCAAAAGAAATTGTAATCATTGTGGAGAAAGGTGTATTTTTCTAATTTGCTTATTTCATAATAATGGTCAACAATGATTCTCACAGAAGTCTCAGATGTGTCTCCATCTTCATCAGTCAGGTGAACAATTAACTTGCGATTATTGTAATCAAATTTAATGTTTAAAAGGACAGGGTCTAAGAATTCTACTGCTCTGAGTAATTCGTATTGGCAGACGAGAAATTCCATATTTTTTTTTTTTTTTTTTTTATCCTCATCAATTTGTTCATATATTTTTTTTCTAATAAAATATTCGTCCTCATTGTCATCTTCTGTTTTATTACTGTGAGCAGGTTTCACCTTTAGTGGAGACACTGTCTTCAGTTTAATTAAATTATTGCTCTCCATGTTTATGGCATGGGTAGTGTATAAATGGTCTGAGTTTACACTATTCGTATCGTCCTCGTGGCTGTCCTCCCCCATACACGCATTTGTATAGTCATGTATGGAACGTTTCTCCCTGGGGGTGTGGCTTCTGCTGCATGCACCTTCGGACAAGGCACTTGAAGGATGACTCCCACATGGGTCATTCGTCCCTCCTGTGGAGCTATCACTTGGTCTTCTACGACGCCTCTCCACAAGCCGCTCCTCCCCATGCATGCTCTGCCTGCGCCTCTCCTCCCGCTGATGCAAAATGCTGTGGCTAGTAAAGCAGTCCGAGTCGAGGAACAGAAAGCAATATATTTGTTTGCACCTAGACCAGCTCCTCAACATTAACCCATCACCAAACAGATTAAACAAAATACAACTGTCCACCTCCCCCTGGTTGCCTGTACTCCTCCTTACGGCCGAGTTACTTTTATTATCATCTACGCTTAAAAGGGCCAAGGCACTTTTGAAGAAATTCACATTTTTCACAGAAAGGTGGTAGTTCGTTTGCGTCTCCTCCTTCATGATATGGGCTGGACGACTCCAATAAAAGTAAAAATAAAAATTATTTCCCACTTGGGGGCGGCTTAGAAGGGTGTGTGGGTGGACCGGCCAAGTTGGCAAAACAGAAAAAAACACACAAACGACGAGGCGGTTGACGTTGGCGTTGAAAATGAGATTGATGTGTGAGGAGGAACAAACGAAGATACCACGCTGCCTATGCCATATAGTGTAAACAAAAAAAAAAAAAAAAAAAATTTTTTCTGTGCACACGTGCGATGTTTTTTTCTTTTATTTCCCCCCTCCGCTTTGTTCTCCACGTGTGCTCGTTGCATGGCGTAACAGCATGGGGCTTCAACGAATGACGCTGCAGGCACAATAAATGCGCAGTTTGTTACTAAGGCTACAGCTGAGGCTGCTTTTTTTTTTTTTTATTCAGAAGGGATACACCCAGGGGGGCACAAAGTAGAAGGTTCGCAAATTGATGATGGAGGACAAATGGCACACGAAGGACAGAACTGCCGACGTGACCGAGTCAACCGCGGTTAACCATTTCGCACTCCATTTTTTTTCTGTGCACTGGAACTATTCGAATGAAAGGGACTCGATCTTCTTCATCAAGTCCTCATTCTCGTGATACCACTTCTTCTTCTCCATGGTTCTACAAAAAAGGGGGCAGGGGGAAAGTTTTTAATTTCCACATGGTGTTATGAAGCGGCGCGCCGGATGGGCACACGCATAGGGAGTAGCATCACCATAGGGTAATTTTTTTTTTTTTTTTTTTTTTTTTTGCGCCTTACTTTTTGTAATAGTGCTGCAATATGTGTAAGGGGAATTTGTACAAGTCATACATGTTTCTGGGTAATCTCACATTCATGTACTTTGAATTCTCCAACAACAACTCCACAATCTTTTTTTTCTCCTTGGCGTTTAACAAATTTGTATAGTATTTGCTGACGTATTTTTTTTTTTTTAAATTTTGCACTTCCTCCTTTTTGAGTCCTTTGTAATTTTCTTCAAAGTAGTATTCAAAGCCCACAAACCGGGGCAGCTTCACGGACAGGAAGTTCGTGACTGGACAGGGGAAGGGGGAAAAAACAAGGACGCGTGTGGTGGTCTGTGTGTGGCGCCTATACAGACGCAAACGGGGAAGATACTTATCTGGTTCACATGTGTGGTCTGCTCGAACGATTTGCCATTCTGCTTTTTTTTTTTTTTTGTAACGCACATGGGGTAGACATTTTTTTAATACTGCGCGCGACCCCGCTTCCCCCACAAGGCGTCACTTACATTCGTTGCTCTTCAAGGTGACAGAGGGGTTGAGGAAAATGTCTAGCTTACATCCGTACTGCTTTATCTCGAATTGCTCCCTGCTGTCCTTGTCCACGTGGGGCGACCTCAGGAAGGTGAATCTGCGCAGAGGGGAGAGGGGCTTTCACTGTGTGCAGGTACACATGCGGTATCAATTTCGTGTGTGTGTGTGCGTGTGGGGTAAGTCGACGCAAACGGTAGAACGAAACACGTGGAGAGATGTAGCACAAAGGATGTTACACCGCCCTGTTTGTGTCACCTCTTCTTTATCGTCTTTTGAGGAATCGGGCCAGCAATGATGAATTGTGGGTACTGGCTAATTTTCTCCTTCACGTTTAAAACAGCCTTCTGCAGGTGGTCCGAAAAGTATGAGTTCAGAATTATTCGAAGGTGGTAGTTTTCCTTCCACTTGTTTAAAATGTCTAGGTCTTTTATATGCGTGTTGACTTTCTCTAACTTGGGTTGGGGGGGGAAAAAAAAAAATAAAAAAAAAATACAAAAAAAAATACAAAACAAATAAACGTGTTAACGAGGTCACATCGCTGACGGCACCCATAGGAATGCTCAAAACAACTCGCCGCTATGCTCATCCTTCCAGTCGCATTACATTGTTATAAACTCGAGCGTCCCTCGTTAAGGTGTTTTTCTTGGGGGCTGTCCTCACAAAGGCAGTTGTGCCTTCAGGCACTACCCTCAAGGCGGTACGTCTCCCATTAGTGCAGTGTAATATGAGAAAGAGGATACAAAAACGTACGTTCATTTTTTATGTGTTCATGTTTGGGTTGTACTTCCTCCCCCCCCAATGTGTGTTCAGGTGGATCCTTCTTGGGGAGTGATGAGCCCCACGTCTGTCAAATGTTTCTCAGCTTATATTGGCCACCAATAAGGAGGAGTGTTACTACCACTGGGGGGGCTCTCCTCTCCCCCCTTTTGGCTTCCTGCCCAGTTTTGCAACACAGGTTAAGGGGAACAAATGCGTATTTAAAAAAAATTGTGTGACAAAAAAAAAGGTACACACATTAGTGTTTGCTGTCCCTCTCCCCCCACACATGGGTTGTTCTCATGCACGATTTTTTCCGGCGCGTCGCTGAATGGGGATTTGATTGAGCGGCGGAGGGGAGACTTCGTTCGCACCCTTTCATGGCACTTTATTGTGGCCTTTTTTTGCCCTGTTTTTTTGCCCTGTTTTTTTGCCCTGTTTTTTTGCCCTGTTTTTTTGCCCTGTTTTTTGCGTGTGGGCCGGCGCCCCCGTTCCGCTTCGCGCGAGTAGGAAATACGAAATTTTGTGAGATGGAGAACGAAGACTGCAGAAGAGAAACTCCTTTGCGTTGGTCTCCCCTTTGGCACCTTTAGCCTGCACCCTTCAACCGATAGCATTTTATTTTATTTTTTTTTTTGTGCCCCCGTTTAGCAGAGCCTGACCAAGCACACATATAAAGGAGGTGTCCTCCTCTCTCACACAGTTTCGCCTGCACCCCCTGAGAGTTGCCTTTACGTCTGCCTCTTGTCCTTTTTTATGGATGAAGGAAACGACCGGTCATTCAGTTTACCCATTCCGCATTTTCCTATCAAGCTTCTATTCGAGACAGATGAGTACGACTTTTACAAAATTAAGCAGAGGGAGAGGGAGGAAGAAGAAGAAAGTCGTTCGAAGGGGAAGGGGGTGGGGGATCAGTTGAGGGAACGTGCGACGAGCTTGCTAGGAAGCGAGCACGGGAGCGAAACGGAAAGTGATAATGAAAAGCTCTTTATGAGCTACCTCAAAAGTATTGCACAAAGGGACACGTCTAATACCCGCAACAGGGGTGATGCAAAAAGTGGTGCCGCAAACACGTATAGCAATAGCTGGCAAAGTAGTGTACAGAAGGGGGGGGGAATAAAATGTACAAAGCAATCCTCCGGAGGGGACACAGGGAAACAATCCTGTTCCCACCTGGCCTCACCAAATAGCAAACCCCATGACGATAATGACATCACGACAGGAAGGCAGCCGTGCCACATGTTTGAAAAGCACCCACACTTACCAATAAGTAAGGAGCTGAGACGGGAGTGGATTTACCACACCCCCGCTGGGGCGTTCATTCCTGTGCAAGTTCGTCTGCATGATTTTAAAGAAGAATGCGACAAGGTGAAGAAGCGGTTACGGGGCAGAGTAACTAATATAGCCAATCAGGACGACCCCATTTTGAAACAAAACAAAGCCGCATTATATGAACCCCTCATAGAAGCATTACAATCCGGAGTTCGAAGTCCCAACGTAGGTGAAATTGTCAACCACATCGTGAACCACAATTGTAAGAACTGGCAACAAAAGGTAGATTTAGAAGCACTAAGAAAAGAAGCAGATAATTCAAAAAAGGAGAGAGTACTGAATAGGACAAAATGTTTTGTGGAGTGGTTACCACGAATGGAAAAAAATTCTTTTAGCAAATATGAAATAATAGCTAAATTAAAAAGGAAAACATTGTGCAGGACATTTAAGCTTGTTTGTGATTTTAACAATACATTGTTGAAAGGAGTGTACATAAATCAAAATTTAATTAACACTCTTTATGCAGAACAGGCAAAGCGCCATCTGGTTAGATCTCCTTCTATACAAAATTTAACTTCAAAAGAAACGTTCATCATTTCAGTCTCCTTTTACCACCCAATAAGGGGTATTAAAATAGCTGAGTATGAACTGTTGTCATGGCAAACCTTGGCAGACCTGACAGATGTTTTTTTTTGTTTTGATTCTTCAAATTATGGCCTACCCCAATTTAATGGATCCGTGTACTACATAGATGGAGTGCTCTACCCTGACTTGAGGTCGCCAAACGCGACAGACTACTCAGCATGCATATTTGAATTTTACAAAAAAAAAAAAGAAAATAATTTTATTCGACCCCCATATAAGATATTACAACATAAGGCTGTCCTGGCTGAAATGGAAATACCTCTCTACCAAAAGTGCTGCTTCCTACATCAAGGCAATTGTGAGCACAGAATTATTTTTAATAACATTAGACAATATAATAGCTTGCGCGATAAGGAGTTTTCCAAGTACCCCTTCAGGACCTTCAAACCGAACATTGCAAAAAAGTTTTGCTTGTGCTGCCATAAAAATATTGCACAGAAGATCGTCCTGGACTGTTATCTCTTTAAGGAAAACCCATCCTACATTTGCAACTGTTGCTTTGACTTGTTTCTGCTGGATGGGGACGGTAATCCCGTCGACGCGATTATGAAGCATTTCGAGTACATAGACGAGGTGTAAACATGGGCAAAGAGGGGTGGGGTAACCCCCGACCGTTCCCCCCATTTGTGCATACGTGAATATATCGCATCAGTGTCCACCATGAGCACACGGCACTAACATGTGGACAGAGAAAAAAATATATATTTTTATTGCCTCCCCCGTCTTTCGTACGGAACATGGCCAATCTGCATCACAGTGTCACTGTCAAGGAGTATATTCCCATCTTGATGATATGGGAATTTTTTAACACACGCGTGTCCTTTAAAATTTTTTTTTTTTTTACTCGTTTGAAATTTTTTTTACCAAATGGAAAAGCTGCACAAATATGGAGAACAAAATTATTATCCCCGAGAAGTGTTCTTTTTTTTGTTCAATTCGAATGGGCACACAAGAAAACGTGGTAATAAAAATGGCACTGTCCTTTCACATGGGGAATTGTTCCAAGGCAGTTGCTCTCCCCTCATGGAGACCATTTTTTTCAACATACATTTTGACCAGATGGTACGTTCAAAAAGGCTTTTAAAATGTGGCCATCCCCACAAGTTGAGATTTTTTTAAACAAATTATTTTTTCGTTGACGCATTATTTAACCAAGGGCCATTATGTTATTTCCCCGGAAAATATGCAAATTAATTTTTTTTTAATATATATAATTAAAATTTGGGGCTCCCCCCACCTTTTATGCGCACAAAAAAAATAATTGTACACTTTACGTATATAACATACGGGATGTATATATATACGTTGTATGCCACCGCTGCTCTTTTTTTTTTTTTTTTTTGCCCTCATTTTTTACTGCCTACAAGTTGGTTTATCCCCCCAACTCTACCTCAAACGTACAGAGCGCCTTCAGGGCATACGGCACGGCCAGCGGGAGGGAGGATCTTCTACGGCTATCCTCATAAAAATGTTCACGTCTCATTATATATGTAAGTAAAAAACGAAACCCCACGCCGCTAAATGCGCATACGAGGATTCATATATATGTCATCAGTTTCCCATTTTGTGCGTTACGTTTTATTCACATCTTTTCTTCATCCCCATCACGTGGAGTTTTGCCCCTTATCCATTTGAACGGCCGCTCCGTTATTTTCTGTTCACTTTATTCCCACGTAGTATTAATCCGTTCCACGCTTTTTTTCCTTTTTTTTTTCCTTTTTTATTTTACATTTATACCTTTATGAGGGGCAAAATATTGCGCAATTTTTTTTTGAAAACCACGTGAGCTTTGAAAATCAGAAAGGCTTATAAACACAACCGTTTGGCTTTTTATAATTTTTATTATAGCTCGCTATTTTTAGCATATCGCAAAAAAAAAAAAAAAAAAAAAAAAAAAATTATAAATATATAAAAGGAAAGAGTTGTTACAGGCCGTTCATGCATTTGCTTGTTTTTCCTTTTTGCAAAGTTTTTCTCAACCCTTTTGGGCATTTATATAAAAAATACCCCCCCCTTTGAATTTAAACAAAAGAATAACATACCCACCAAGTAGTATTACGCTGACCTGTTGTTCAAAATGGGAAAATTGTAAGTTTTGCCGCAAATCTTGTGAAAGAGAGGAGAGGAAAAATGAGAAATGAACTTCCCCCCTACAGGAGACCCACAGTCGTTTGCGGGAAGAAAAAGGGAGGGAGAAGGATGGATGGGAAAATAAACCTACAGAGGGTCATGCGGCTAAATACTTTTTTCAGGGGGGCTCGTTATGGTGCCATAACTGATGCCTCATTTATATTTTTTGCCCCCGTTTGCAAACCCTCCACTTCTCCCCATACCACGGCACAGTTTTGTCATTGTTACGTGGCTTAACGAGTGTATATATAATACCCCAAAGAACGCCTCTTTTTGCTTTCCGCATCTCTGCTTGGAGTTTTGCCTGTAGAGGGGGGCTTTTCTCTTACATGCATCTGAGTGAGGGAGCGTACCAGCTCCTATTTGTGAAGCAGCTGGTATATATAGGTACCATTTGGCACACCTGCGCACTTTTCTTATGTGTTCTGTTTCATCACCCTCCCCCCTCTGCGCTGCTTCCCCTTTTGCAGACTGAAGCCAGGTAAAGTTGTTATCATGTTAAATGGACGTAGAGCTGGAAAAAAGGCAATAATTATAAACACGTATGAAAGCCAAACCAGGGAGAGACCCTACAACTATTGCCTCGTTGCGGGTATAGAAAAGCACCCACTGAAGGTTACCAAAAAAATGTCCAAGAGGAAAATTATGAAGAGATCAAAGGTTAAGGCATTTGTAAAGTACATTAACGTGAATCACATTCTTCCAACCAGGTAAGCACAGATAGGGGTAGCGAAAACACGCGCGTGTGTTGGAGTGGCCATGTGTAGTAGAGTCCGTGGAGTGGCTGCTACATATATATAAACCCGTAGCGGTGGCTAGCAAGTACGTGCTTCATGAAAACTCCTTTTCATTTGACTCAAACCGAACTTCTTGCACGCCGTCCCTGCAGATACCAAGTGGCCAACGACTTTGATATAAAAAGTTTAGCATCGGAGGAACTTTTAAGATCCAAGAATAAAAAGAAGGAAGTTAAAAAGTTGGGAAAAATTTTCAGAGATAAGTAAGTTTGCATATGTTGCGTCCCTCCGCCCCGATTGTTGTGTTCTCACCAGAGGAGTCTCCCCCAATTTTGCTTAATCATGCATTGTGTGTGTGTGTGCTGTTTTTTTTTTTTTTTTTTTTTTACACATCCCATCGGATGGTAATACATACAATGTAAGAATGTACCCCTAATGACGTCTTTTTTTTTTTTATTTCCCTTCTTTGCAGATTCTTAGACCCAATTAACAAAAAGACGGGTGAAGTTTCCAAGGACATTTCATTTTTGCACAAGAAATTATACTTTTAAGTTTTCATCACCCTTGTGCAATTTGCTTAATAATTTTTTTTTTTTTTTTTTTTTGCATTTTGTACGTCATGCATATTTTTTGGCATTATTTTTATTCCATGTGATAAAGAACAAAAACGGCGTTACATGCATATATAGTTAAGCATTGTAAGACATACTGACTTGGAAAATAATGAGCTGGTTATAAAGCTGCTCGGTTTATTGAAAAAAAGGAAATTTATTTAAAATATGAAAAAAAAAAAAAAAAACGAAGCTTAATTCACATTACGCATATAAATAAGGGACAGGGACTCTTTACGGTCCCCTTTTTTTGTCTTCCTTTTTTTGGAGTACCTGTCCCCGAATTGTATACATCCGTTCCGCACCCAGCCACTCCCTTTTACACCCTGTGATTTGTTCCTTTTTTATGCTACTACAAAATGTGCCATTAAAAGAGATAATTTAAAATGGTTAACATATATAGGCGTGTGCGTACATATTGCGGTTATTATATTAGGAATGAAGAAAAAAATTAAAAAAAAAAAAATATGTATGTGTGCACTTTGGAGGAGTAAGAAAAGACGCTTCCATGATTAACAAAAAAAAAAAAAAATGAATAACATAAATAAAAAAAATATATATATAAATAAAGTTAACCAAAGAGCACAACATGCAATTATATGAAATCAAATTGCCAAATACAGAAAAGTTAAAAAAGGAAGGTGAGACTTCATATATAAGGGGTGATTTTGTGTAAGGTTGGATAAAATAAACGTGGTTTAAAATGTGTCAATTGAAAAGGAGTTTGAATTATGTAAAAGTTTGCATGTGTGCAAGTGGAGGAGCAGACACCTTGGGGTGTACCCATCCATACGCGTTGTATACAGTAATACACACACTTGTGGGTACAGGACAGAAAGGCGTGACGAGGTTTTATGCCATTCCCCAAGAGTCACCTGAGACAACAAAGGCCTTGTTCCTCTCATTTAATTAGTACACTCTGTTATTATGGATGATACGTGTAATGCGTACCAGGGAATTTTCCCGTTCGATGTCTTTGTTGTCCTTTTTTTTTTTTTTTTTTTTTTTTTTTTTTT
>NW_012192597.1:318837-319504 GCF_000956335.1 Plasmodium fragile | reverse complement strand
TTTTTTTTTTTTTTTTTTTTTTTTTTTTTTTTTTTTTTTCACTTCAGCTAGCCATTTAGGCAGTACTTTTCTATAAATTCGTAAAACATCCTTGCTTCTCCCGGGCTGTCCATGGCAAAGGCAATGGCCTTAAGTGTACTTATTAAGCGGATACCTATGACCTTCGGAGACTTTAATAAATTTTGCTCAGACTCTAATAACGATTCGCAGCTGTTTCTGTGAAGTATACAATTTATGTCATTGAATTTTATGACTCTAACTTTATTGTCCAGGGATAACTCAAAACATCTTTCCTTAAGAAAAATTTTAAAGTGGCACTGAATTTCATTACCATCTGGAAAGGCAACCTTAATTGCGTTTCCATTTTTGTACTTGTCAATCCAGCTCTCCAGTGTCCAGTCGTCATAGTCTCCGTATATTTCTCTGGGGTCATATTTATATATATCTATGCTCGACTTGCTGTTTTGCAAGTCATTGTTAACGCAGCACAGTTTGTTTCCCATGTTGAGCGCAGGGGACACAGTAAGGCGAATTAGTCAAACGGAAAAAAAAAAAAAAAAAATGATGGTGTTGTAAAGGTGGAAAAGTCTGTACCTATCGTGCAACCCACCAAAAAAAAAAAAAAAAAAAAAAAAAAAAAAAAAAAAAAAAACGAAAGAAAAAAGGA
>NW_012192597.1:310175-318737 GCF_000956335.1 Plasmodium fragile | reverse complement strand
AAAAAAAAAAAAAAAAAAGAAAGAAAAAAGGAATGAAAGAAAGAGCGCAAATTCCTTCCTCTAATGTGAACAAATCCCGTTTAACGTTAGTTACACCTCAAAAAAATTGCACGAATTTTTCTGTTCGTTACACAGATTGTGATATCAAAAAAGGAAGAAAAAGTCAAGGCTGAAAAATACAACTTTGGTGAAGCAAAAACGGGCTCTTCAGAATTTGCCTCCGCGACCCAACTGTCGTAGTTGCAAAAAACACAAAAACAAAATGTACATATATATGTGCAACATGTGTACAGTGCTTGGGTAAATACACATATACATATATATATATTTATTTATGTGTATAGGAGGTGTGCCTCCCCTATGAAGGTGAATTTGTTTCACTTCGCCCCTACTGGGGAAACACCCTGCGGCTTATGTGTACGTTACGTTGCTGTACCGTGCCGTACTGTTCTGTTTTGTTCTGTTCTAGTCTGTTCTGTTCTGTGCCTGTTTCCGCATGCCAACATGGTGGGCCAATATGTGGCCTAAACGGGAGTTATATTTCGATAAAAGCAAGTTCCACCACGCTGTAACTTTTTGTGTCTTTTCTTTCTTTTTTTTTTTTTTTGTATAAATTTACCTGATTTGTTCAGAAAAAAAAAAAAAAAAAAAAAAAAAAAAATTGGCACACTTTGTTTATGAACACGTCATAATTAAATGAAAAACGAAAGTTAGCTAAAATGGCTATACAGCTCATTTCTTTTAAAAATACAAGGTGTTTTTTTTTAAAACCTTTTTTGGGCACAAGTTGTGGGAAATTAATGCGGAGAAGGGGGGAAACAGGTTTTATTTTCCTCACAGCATTAAGAAGGTATGTGTGATGCCCTCCCCCCACCAACACACGCATTCGCATATGTACGCATACACATATGCAACAAACGGTCTCTAGAACGTGTGCGTTCGCGAGCCAACAACGCGGAACTAATCCCGCCATGTGGACGGGGGGGGGCACAAATCAGGAAAAGAAAACAAAGCCTACTGGTTATACTCTCAAAATGTACAAATATTTATCGTTTTAATTTAAAAAAAAATTAATAAAGTGTATATCGAATTGGAAAGAAAAGTGATGCATATGACACATGGCGCATTTGTGCTCATTCGTTGGTCCGTTTACTATTACCACTCATATTAGCACTGTTGTTGGTTTGTTATTTTCTGCTATTCAAGGCATCGAACACGCGTGTCCCTCATGCGTGTAAGTAGTGAGAAGTATCTGCGGGTGTAACCAATTCGTCACTGCGGAAAGGTCAGGGAGGGGGAGAATACATGCACGTGTAAGTGCTCATAAGATGAGCAATTTATTCCCATTGTCCACTCCCCCCACCCCCTTTCTTTTCTCAGCATTCTTTTGAGTGTTAATGTTTCGCCGCTCACTACATTCACCATTTACACTTTTTATTTTTCCTGCGTGCGCATTTTTTTTTCATATTCTTCGGATCAGCTGCGCTGACAATGTGGTACTTAAATCAGTCCCTTCCGAGCACTACTCCCGCGCACAACATATCACTAATGTTGAAACCTTCGCATGCTACACGATCGTCAATGTGTATACGCACCATGGGTTGAGTTCTGTTCCCTTGGGGGCCTGGTCACGGGTCTATAAGAACTCCATCATACGAGCACAAACCAGCACAAACGTATGTACATGTGTATGAGCCTACGCTGCGCGCACTTCACTCGGGTGTTACTGTTGTCTGCGTGGCGTCGGCCATCCGTTTTCCCCTGATGTATATGTTTTTCCCCTGACTCTGCAGACCCCTCAATTTGCGGCTGGCCAATTTAAATAATGCGCTTTCGAACTTGGTGCGGTCTATGCTACCTCTTGCCTTTTGGTACCTCTGTACTTTTTCTTTATTTTCCTTTTCTGCTTTTCCAGCTATATGATTATTTCTCCCTTTGTCATTTTTCCTTTTGCACTGTTCATTCCATTTCCGTTCACTTCTATTCTTTTCATTTGCGAGTCCTTTTCCTTGCCAGCTCATGGAGGCCGTCGTAGAGGTCATAGACACTTCATGATTTTCAAAATTGTAAATGTGGACGCTGCTTCTATTACTTCTACTGCTGCTATTGGCATGATGGATACCCTTGGAGGGGTTACAGCGCGTGGGGGCCGCTGTCTTGTTCTGAGTTTTGCCCCCATTCAAACCCACCCCGTTGTGTAATTTTGCAAGTGCGTTTCTATGCAGGGGATTCATATGGCTATTATCACCAACGTTAGTTCTGCTATCTGCACGAGTGCCCTTCTCCAAGTTGTGCGACTCTAACTTTGTCCTGTCTTCAGGAATTCCATTATTATCTACCCACCCCTGATTTTTAAAGTACCTGTTACAATCATGAAACAAAATTTGTGTATCTAGAATTACATCCAGGGGGGTCATTTTATTTTCAATTTTTTTTAGCACATAACAGCATTGGCAGAGCATCAGTTTTTGAAGTTCTTCTCGGTTCATATTTTCTATTAAATATTTGAACAGGTAAAAATGGTTTCCATTATTTTTCTTCTTGTAAGTGTTCATGCTGTGATGACCATCATAAGTGTAACTTTGCATTAAGCGGGGGTCGTAATGGTTTTGCGATACATTCGGTTCATCTCCTTTTTTCGTTGCAGCTTCATCTGTTTTATTTAAAATATTGTGTGTCCTTTTTTTAAAAAATTCTCTTCTGTGAAAATTGCAAAAGTGGTCATAGGTTAGGGTTTTATTTGGACCTCTATGTTCTGTGATGAAATTGTACGATATGTTTATGAGGTCCTCTTCCAGCATTCCATTCGTGCTGTTCTGTCTCCCTTGATCATTGCTCTTATCGTTTGCTCCACCCCCACTGGAGTTGCTCTCCTTCTTGGTCACCCCCATGGAATGGTTATACATGTTATAAGGGATGATGTAATTCTTCAATTTTAAATAATTGTAATACCTGCACAGAATTTTTTTAATTTCGCCATTTTGTGCATGCACACCATGTTTGTTTTTAACGTGGAGTGGGTTGATGTCTGTCATATGTTCCGTCCTACTATCCTCCTTCGTCGCGCTTCTGCACATTGGCTTTTTATTACCATTTGCGGAGACGTCCCTAGCAACGCTGTAGCTACTTCCGTTGCTGGGGGCTCCATTGGGTATTTTCCGCCCATCATTTAACAAATTGGAGGTACTGTTTATTCCCTTTTCCTGCGTGTTAGCCTTCTCATTTATGGCTTTCACAAAATGTCTAGTCGCGGAGTCGCCGTTATCTTTACCGTAATTATTGTTCATATGGTTGTGAATAGTTTTTTCGTTGGTTTCCCCCTCATTTTCTTCATTTTCTTCTTCCTTGGTAGGAGCGGTGTTTTGCCCATCCGCTACCTTTTCGTTACTCACAGCACATTGCCTGATGTAGGCATAACAATAAAGGTTGAGGAGATAATCTTGCACGTTTTTTTTTTTCTTGTTTAAATTGTTCAGGTAATTTTTCAATGATTCATAATTGCCCTTGAAGGTCTTGGTCAGGTCGCCTATGTGTGCGATGTCTTGGTAGATGCCTGCCTTGGTGGCTGCGGTGTTGGCAGTGACTTGCTCCCCGTTCTGTAGCCCATGTTGCTTCCCCTCCTCAGCGCCTCCGTCGTCATTACAAAGAAGACTATCATTTTGGGTGCCATTTGGATGGCCCCCGTCTTCCTCCCTATGCTGGTTCAAAATGTGCAAAACGCAATACTTGCATTTTTCAAATTGTGTCTCATCTACATGGGGGGGCTTGGACAAATTTTGAAGAAGAAGCCCGTGGTACTTGTTAATAAGAGCAGAGGACTCATCATCGTGAATTTCGTTAAAGGCTAAATTGTGGTTTAGCTTTTCCGTTGCCATGTTATTATTTTCTTGCTCCCTTTCCGCAATAGCTTCCTTACAAGGGTTCCCTTTTTCATATGTCACATGGTCATGATTGTAGCCTCCTCTGGAATGTCCAGCAGGTTGATTTTCAAAGCTGCTCAACTTGATCGACTTAGTTTGTCCTTGTGAATTCCTTTTCACCACATTGCCTATCTCCTTTTCGCTACCGGCAGATGTGATGGGAAAATTTGCGAAGATGTTTGGCCCACATTTTGAGGGGTCTTTATTATTGGACTCTGCTTGTGTATCACCTTTTGCCTTGTTCAAGCTAACCTGATTTGTGGCGTCTCTTTTGTGTGGCTTCTTTCGCTTGTCCCTTTCAGCGCTGTGGAGGCGGTCATACGGGGCGACGTGCACATTGGTCTTCCCTTCATGATGTTGCTTCTCCTCAGCACATTGCGCATCTTGCAGACCCTTCTCAACATGGACATGATCTTGATCATCCTTGTTTTCCTCACGCCGATCTACTGCTTTACTTCCACAAGTGACTCCCCTTTTCGAACAGGCAGGAGTGCACAGAGGGAATAATTTTCTTTTTACCTTCTTTGCATTTCCATCCTGTGCAGGAACTTGATTGGACTCATTTTTTTTACCATTCATGTATTGCTTATTAACGCACTTAATAAAATTTGTTAAAACGTTTCTGTCTATTATGTCCTTTATATTGTGGACACGTTTGGTGTGAAGGCTGAAGTTTTTTTTTTTTTTTTTCGAGGGGTCTCCTCTTTTGGTGCTACTCTCCTCTGCACGAGGTTGCGTTCCGTTTAGGTTGACTCTGTCAATGATGTTGTCCACGTGGTCATAGGGGGGATTCCCGGGGATGCCTCTGCCGTCTCCGTCATGCGCGTCGTTGCTGTTACCTGTATTGCCGCTCGCGCTCTCGTTGAACGTGTGCTCATCATTTTGTTCGAGTGGCCCTTCCGGATGAACATTCCGTTTCATTCTTTTCCTTACATGCACAGCGCCTCCAATGTTATTGCCATCACTGCCACTGCTGGGAGTGCGCCTGTTGCGATTCTTGTCCCTTTGCCTGCACTTCTTTTCCCTCCTTTTTTGCGTACCCACGAGACACAAATTGTGTTTATTCACAGCGTCACAATGGCTACCCTTCGCAGTGGTATGCCTAAGTTGGTAGCAACCAGTTGAGGAGTTAGTTTGAGGATCCCTTCGCTGTACTTCAACATTATGCGCCTTGCCCTGCGTAAAACTTTGATCGCACTGCTGGTGAGTGTCATTATGTGGTTCTTCTGTGCCCATTTCTCCTTTACGTGTAAATTGTTCGTTCTTTACGAGTTCTCTGACCGCATCGCCTGCACAGTCAGGCAAATCCATATCTCTTTTGTCTACCTTTTGTTTGCTCGTTTTTAAATTTTCCTTTTTAATTTGATTGGATTGGAGAGTGTCTCTTTTGACGAGGGCATCGTTAAGGTACTGCGCATTTCTGAGGAACAACTGCAGATCGACGTGCAGCTGTCTCATGTTTTTAAGTTTTGCATGATTTGTGTCAGATCGTTTTACACAGCTGTTTCTTCCTTGTGCATCAACGCACGGTGAATTCATGTCGTTGCGCTCCTCTCCATTCGACTGATTCGTTTGTTGAATTCGTTTTGCACCACACGTTTTAATTTTACCAAACAAATTTTTCCCTTTACCTTGCTTGCTTTTATTATCGTTAGTAGTCTCTTTTGTTTTCTCTTCTTTATGTGCGATGTGCTTTATTGTAGGTAAGTGTTCACCATGGGTGTCATTTTTCCTTGCACAATTTTTGACCAATTTCGCATGACTGTTCAGGTTAATTTTGATCTTCCGCTTCAAACTCTCGTAGTTGATAGAATGTGTGCGAGACATACTTTTTATGTTTCTAATTATTTTCCTTTCTTTGCATGTGCTATCGTCTGGAGGTTCCTTTGTACTTTTACGTGGAGTAAGCAATTCGTTAGTTTGGCTTTGCTGCATCATTTTTTTTTTTTGTGGTGAAGCGGTGAGGAGGGCAACCTAGTCGAGCAAACTGCCTATCACTTATACTACACACACGCGTGCACTTGCGAGTGTGGGCGTCTGTCCAGGTGACACACCCAAAAAGGACCCTTTTGCGGATACACTCAAAGGGATCTGTTCAAACCCCGCCCCTGTCCTCTCGTGTTGTGAACTTGTTAAAAAGTAAAATCAGCAAATTGAAAAATGGAGAGGAAGATAAATATGCACAAGCAACACACACCTCGTTTGTCGACAGCAGGGGTAGCACAATTACACAAAAGTGAATGCACAGGGGGGGGGCACAAACGAGGACACAATACATGCGAATGTCGATGGGGACTTGCCACGCTGCCAACGAAGAAATGTTACACAGCGAAAGACTCTCCAAGCAGAAATATTATCAAAACAAAAAAAAAAAAAAAAAAAAAAATTGAAGTACAGATTTTATTAATTACGTGTATTCGCACAAGAGGGGGACACATATAATTCATTTTTGAGTCGATTAAATCTACACAATTGTTCTGACATAAGGGAGTTTTAATTTTTTAATTTTTCAACAATATGTTTTTGCCGCATGTACGAAGGAGAAAAGGGGTAAGCATTTCCTGCCCTTTTGTAAATAAGCACACTTGGGTCAAATAGCACATTATTATCCTGCTGATACGTAATTTGAAAAGTGAGGTAAATACGTGGTGATGAATTGGCATGCGATTTCACTCGGGGAGGAACAAGCCCATGGAAATGCAGGCGCAACTCAGGGAAGCATTAACATGTGCGCAAGTGTAAGGGATGGGGCAATGGCGACGTCGTGCGTGTCATTGTGTATTCCTTGGCTTAAATGATGGAAGGTCACGTATCATCAACAGCTCATCATTCGCAATTCCACGTAGGTGAAAAAGGAAAAAAAAAAAAAAAAAATTAATAAAGTCTATACAACATTTCTGATGCAACACACGGCTCATAACAATTGTGTCATTTGCACAAGAAAAAAAAAAAAAAATCACAGAACGTGCAACTTGCGTTGTGAAACATGTCAACATGGGTTGCAGTGCAAATGGGAATTATTTATTTGGTCTTCTATTACATATAAAATTGTAAAATAAATTACATTTTTTTTTTTTTTTTTTTTTGGCGGGGCGGGCTTTGCAAAGTGGGTAGCAGCCAGGTGGTAGGGCATGTGTCAACCTGCTCTGGGGCGCACAAGCGGATAATAAAAAAAAAGTTCCTGTGAGTGGTGTATCCCTCACGATGGGTTGAAAAGGCACATGTGCCTGGTTTTGCTCTTGTGCGTGAAGTTGTGTTGGTGGGGCTACAGATGGAACACAAATACGAAAAAACGAAAATGTGGGGGAAAATACGCACAGTGAGCACACAACGCGAGCAAATAAGTCGGGTGCAATTTTTTGCCCCGCAAGTCACTTGAAAATGCTTTTTTCAATTTTGACGCAGGACACACACCTATAGACACATGTAGTAGCCCGCAGGTATTCTTGTGCGCCCGCTCCCCTGAAATGGCTAAGAATGCATGAACTGTGCATGCGCGTGATGCGACAAGTGTTGCTCCTTACAGAGCAAAGCGTACGCGCGGCCTACACGGAGCAGGTGGCAAGCTAGCGATTGATTCGCGCACAAGCGCGTGAAGAATAATTGAGTGAACAAGTAGTTGCGGAAAAGAAGCAAACTCCCACCAGTAATTTTCAAAACAGGGCTAAAAAAAAAAAAAAAAAAAAAAAAAAAGCTGTACACGAAGCCCGTGTATGCTACTTGAATTTCCGGATGCATCTTTTCCCATGTACCTTCAGTCTCTTATGTACACACGTGCACTCCAAGATGAGTGCAAAAATACAACATAAAAGAAAAAAAAAAAAAAAAAAAAAAAAAAAGCAAATTTATCCCCCGTGCAACATGTAAAGGCTTCACTTTGAGGGGTTCATTTCGATATCCAATAGTCCACTCCTTCCATTTCGCTTTATTATTATTTTTTTTTTTTCTGTTCCTTTTTCATTAGTTTTGCTCTGCATGCGACAGATCCGTATGCTATCCCGTGCGCCATTTCGCGTAGCCCACATGGTGCCACGTGCTCATGGTCGAACTGTTCAAAGGCCAAATAAAGGAATGAAGGGAATATGCGAGAAAAAAAAAAAAAAAAAGTAGCGTATTGCTTAGGCACATATGACATGTGTTTCGTACCCCTCTGGAGGTCATCCCTTTCGCGTGAATTTTTCACAACCTCATTTTGTTCACCATACATACAACGGGAACAGTGGTGAAAGGTGTGTCACAATATTATGCCTCCTTTTCAGCATCATCCATGTGGTGTTACAGCTACTGTTGTGGTTGCTCATGTTGTTACGACTACGACTGAACATGGTTTGGGCTCCGTCGCCATTGCTGCCTTCTCCCCCATGTTCATTTTTTTTTTTTTTTTTTTTTTTCCAAATGGTGTATGCAGGCGCTTTCATGCATATAAGTTAACCACATGGAGTTTTAACCACCGCAAAAAATGAAGTAACAAAATGGCGCAAAACAATGACGCAACAAATGGGACGTCTTCAAAAGTTTACACTCATCAGTGCAACCCGTGAACGCGCGGAAAAGCAGGCCACACATGTGAACATAGGTTGCATATGTGGAGCCACACAGAGGGGTAAAAAAAAAAAAAAAAAAAAAAAAAAAAAAAAAAAAA
>NW_012192597.1:300475-302171 GCF_000956335.1 Plasmodium fragile | reverse complement strand
AAAAAAAAAAAAAAAAAAAAAAAAAAGTGGGCGGCATGTCATATGATGAATTTGCAGCACATGTGTCTGTCCCCACGGGAGGGTGGTATCATCTCTCTCGGCCAGGCAGATCGTCCAAACGGAGAATGCACTCTTCACACTCGCGTATAGCAAGCAGCATTACCCAACTCAAATTTTTTCCTTAAATTTCCGTAGAGGTGAAAAAGGGCCACCGTTCCACACGAATTGGGAACAATCTTTTTTTTTTTTTTTTTTTTTTTTGGTGGGAGGGGGGAAAAAGAAACACATAAAAAAAAAGAAATATAAAATAATGATAAATGTGCAACGTTGGTTGTTTACAAATGGGGATACAGACTACCCCAGACAATCTCTTCCACATGAATACGTATAATGCGTCATGGAGGAAGAGGAAGAGGAAGACGGCGCGGGGATCTCTTCAGGGCAAAAAATAAATTTACCTGTTTCATGAACCAAATATTGTCCACGTTTTTCTCAACACTTCCATCCGTTGCAGCATTTGCATTGGTCTTTGGGTGGCAAGCATGGCGATGCAAAAAATGAAAAAAAAAAAAAATAATAAAATAATTAAATAAGTACAAAATTGGAGACTGGCTTACATGATTAGTGGCACAATCACATGCCGAGCGCACACGCGTCACATTACCATGCCTTCTTTCAGGGGGTACAACAGTATTATTGCGTGCACGGGTTGAGGGATCTGTTAGCGGGGCAGGGCATGTACAAAAAAAGACACATTATGCTACGAAGAAAGTTACGATACAGGGGGATTGGAAATGTGCACACTTTTTCAAATTCATAAAGTGATATTGGTACGTCCCCAGGTGCGAACCCTCATGCGAGTCACCCTTCCGCGTTGCCCATGGGAGGAGACACAACATGGTGTGGTTATGGGAAGGCGGCCCTACCATATCTAAGAGGTCCGCATCAAACCCATAGATGTCCTGAAAGGCCAACTTGGTCTGCCCAAGTTTACAGGAGTACAGGTAGAGGGACTCCGGGTTGGACTCGATGGGGACCCAAATATTATTCCGTAGCATTGTGGTGGGTAAATCGAATGATTGTGCACAACGGGGGTGTAAATATAACCGTGCGGTGTTTTACGGAGAGGGGCAATGGGGTTGTCCTGTACGTTAGCAATTCCCCTTTTGTCTGTTTATATATATAGACCTTTTTTTTTGTGATTACACTGTGGTACCCTTTTAAGCGAGACAAATTTATTTTCTCTTCACTTAGGTGTCACATATGTGCACATAAGAACAGGCGGCGTTTGAGGAGGCAAGTACTGCTTTATTTTTATTTTGTCCTTTTTTATAATTATTTATTTTTTTTTTTTTTATTGTCCGCGATTTTTCAATTTGTCAACCCCTCGAGACCGCATAGCCAACTTGGGGGTGTACAAACAAATGAGCAGAGTGAAAAGGTCGCAAAATGAGCAACGTACTTGAAAAAAAAAATTTATTAACAGGTTGTGCATATGTGCTACACGTATTAAACAAATTCGGGTGAAGCTTGTTTTTATTGCTATTTGTTTTTTTATTTTATTTTTTTTTTTTTTATATATTTCTGAATAGGTGATGGTGATAAGGGAACCCGGAACAAGGGGGTACTAAAATGCAAGTCGGGAAAAGAAGGGGACCTGCACGTGAAGCCTTTTTGCAGCGGCAAAAAAAATAGC
>NW_012192597.1:296529-297685 GCF_000956335.1 Plasmodium fragile | reverse complement strand
ACAAAATTACCCTTAAGTGTACATAAATACTACCACATCAGCAAATCTACCTTAACTCAAAGAAGAGAAAAAAAAAAAAAAAAAAAAAAAACGGCATCATGGCGAAGTCAAAGAACCACACGAATCATAACCAAGTAAGTTTGGGGCTAACATAAAAAATATATAGCCGCTTAAAAAAAGGGCATCTGCGCGGCGTAGCTCTTGTATGAATTTGCGCCCCTGTTATGTTCATTCGTCTCTCCTGTTATTGCTCCCCATTCGTGTGGACTATTCAGCAGTTGTCCTTGCAGTACGCTGTTTTGTTCCTTCGCTATGTAGCATGTTGTGTAGTTTTGCTTTCTCCCGTGTGGAGTTTGACGTACTTTCATGTGATAATTTTGTGTACATATCGCTACTTGACCAAACTGTGCATCACCTCATGTGACTCCCCCCCCCTTTTTTTTCCTTCCCCGCCACAGAATAGGAAAGCACACAAAAATGGAATTAAGAAACCCAAGAAGCACAAGTTTATGTCTCGCAAGGGGGTACGCACAAATACGTATTTGATTGCAACGTACATATGTGCTTTGTGTGTTTGCACACCAGCATAAGGAAGTTTTGTGTTGATATTATATCATCCGTCGTGATTACGTGCCTTTTGTCGAGCACGGCTTAGCTGCCACAGCAGAGGATCCGCTGCTCCATGTGCAACACTTGTTCCACGAGTGCTTCTCCCATTTGTGCACAAATAATTTTTTTTTTTTTTTTCCCCCTTCTCAGTTGGACCCCAAATTTTTTAAAAACCAAAAATACTGCTTAAAGGGAATCATAAAAAAGAAGAAGGAATTGAAATTGAAACAGAAACAGGAGAAGAAGAACTAAGCTAGGGAACTTTGGATAATAAAATTTAAGATTTCTGCCCGACATATTATTGGCCTGTTACATTTTTTACCTTTTCAAAATTGTGTACCGTTGTGTACATGTTTTTTTTTTTTTTTTTTTTTTTTTTTCGCACCTCGCCTTTTCGAACAGCTACATGAAATGGTTTATATGTATATGCATAGACTTGCGCCCCGTGTGCATATGTGTTTTAAGCATGTTGCATCGGCGTGCATGAAAATTGATTGCAGTGTATAAAACGCGAGTAGACCCGAAGGAGAACTATGAAATGCTAATT
>NW_012192597.1:292558-293231 GCF_000956335.1 Plasmodium fragile | reverse complement strand
CGAGACCGCATAGCCAACTTGGGGGTGTACAAACAAATGAGCAGAGTGAAAAGGTCGCAAAATGAGCAACGTACTTGAAAAAAAAAATTTATTAACAGGTTGTGCATATGTGCTACACGTATTAAACAAATTCGGGTGAAGCTTGTTTTTATTGCTATTTGTTTTTTTATTTTATTTTTTTTTTTTTTATATATTTCTGAATAGGTGATGGTGATAAGGGAACCCGGAACAAGGGGGTACTAAAATGCAAGTCGGGAAAAGAAGGGGACCTGCACGTGAAGCCTTTTTGCAGCGGCAAAAAAAATAGCCCTATATATATAGCATATTTTGCGCCGCCATTCTGCAGCATGCGTAGTTTTTATATAAACATATTTTTAAAGGGGAAGGAAAGGATGAAGCATACTATAATTCTGCAAGTACATATATATAACCCCACTCGCTTATGCTTACAAAACAGTGAGCACCCTTTGTTTTTTTTTTTTTTTATAAAGGCAACAAATAAGGCCCCAATTTTCATCTTTGAAAAAAAAAAAAAATAAACAAAAATAAATAAAATAAAAATACATCATAGGGAAAAGTCATTAAAAAAATTGCCATACTTTTGCTTAACCCATACGGTGGTATTTTCACAATTGCGACGAATTTTAAAAAAATAAAAGAAATTTACATTTCC
>NW_012192597.1:280761-288841 GCF_000956335.1 Plasmodium fragile | reverse complement strand
ATTGCTATTTGTTTTTTTTTTTTTTTTTTTTTTTTTTTTTTTTTCGCACCTCGCCTTTTCGAACAGCTACATGAAATGGTTTATATGTATATGCATAGACTTGCGCCCCGTGTGCATATGTGTTTTAAGCATGTTGCATCGGCGTGCATGAAAATTGATTGCAGTGTATAAAACGCGAGTAGACCCGAAGGAGAACTATGAAATGCTAATTCACCATATCGAAACGGATGTTTTATAGATCGAGGAAAATTGCTACCTATTAAGTTTCCAGTGTAGAAGCATTTTCCCCTCCATATTCGAGTATTCACCTCGGATCTGGGCGTCTTCCTGTGTACCTATACGTGCAGGGGTGATGGGGATGCGCAGCTGTAAGGAGCTTTTCTCTAAGCATTGGCTTCCTATGCAATGCGCTGTGTGTACCACCGTTCCTACGTGTAGTACATATAAGATTATCTAATCGGCTCAATAAATGGAACCAATCAGAGTCACTTTGTTCTTTTCCACATTTGTGCAGTGTAAGATAAGGTTAAGGGATGGATGGTCACTTGTTTGGATGCATTCCTCCCACTCTTTGCTACATTAAATTGTTGCCCTGCTGAGTGAGGAAAAAAAAAAATGCCATGCATGGCGGTCTTCTCAAATGGTACATATTGCTGCTCATGGCTTTGATGAAACACTAATAACATCGTAAACTCAGAGGTACTTTGTTGTTTTTACCCCCCCCTTTTAAGATAACAAAATGGGGGTTACACCCGTTCGAGGGTGCGAAAAAAAATTATGATTGCCCAGTATGTGGACAAACCCATGCTTTCCTTTTTATTTCCACAGATTACGGATAGTAGAGTGTTTCTGAGCATGTCCTAAACAGCATAATACGCAGTAGCATCGCAGGAGAAAAAGGTGGACAACAACGGCGAGGAGTACATAAGCAGGCAAAGGGGCTATATTACGTTCATTTTTAATTAAGCCAATGGATTTTTTTTTTTCAAATCTGATTACTGCGACATCCGCTGTGGTTAGCCAGTGTAGATAATTTTTGTTTACTTCTCCAAGAACGTGCTTCGGCACATAAATTATTTGCTCCATTTTGTAGATTGCACCGAAAGGATGTGGAGTGTTCCTTTTTTCTATGCCACAAATGACAATTGCAGCTAGCCAAAAAGCGAAAAAAAAAAAAAAAAAAAAAAATCCCAGTTTTTACCTGCACGTTCAGGCGATTATTTACACATACATTCTGACATACCATAGGGTGACAATATAACTCCAGCATAATGGTTGCTATGTTGGAAAGAGATAAAAATAGCCTGCCAAATGATGTGAAAATTGTCGTGAGGTATTACTTCCCACGGTGTGGTGAATTTAAAAAGGGCTTCCTTCTTTGCAAATTCGAGCTTTTTCTCATATAACAACACATTGGCGCGACGCTGTTGTGAGTTGTGATTTGTTTGTATTTGATTTTTTTTTTTAACAGTCCCATTTTGCAATCCTAACGCGCAGTGTGCGCCGCGCATGGGGAAGCGTTCACACACACGTTTGCAAGATCGTACTGGCACACTCGCGAAGAGGCAACGCAGACATGTCAATCAAGATACACAAAGATGAGAGTAAGCGGGTGCACGTGTGGATAAGGAGTGCCATCGGCACTCCCAACAGGAGGCAATACAAGCATAAAAATATTATGTATCCCTATTTTCGCATGTACAAGTCACCATACAGAGCGCGCGATTCGCGGACTCGACAGGCATTCTGGCCATGTGTTGACAAGTACCCATGGCACACTCATCAAAAAAGGTGGGTAAAACCAGAAGAACTAAATGTAAAATTCTTTTCCGAGTTTGTTAATAAGCCGCCAGACAAGAAAAACTTATTTGAGACGTGCCACACCCTGCCCTTTAATGGAGTCAACTGTCTTTTTTGGAACCCAATTTATTTAAATAGTTATAAATATTCTGCCAAATGTAGCAAAGACAAGAAGACGGATGAAGAGGACACAGGGGACGAGGAGATGAATAAGAAGAACGATGTGGACGGTGGGGAACACCCTGTCGAGGCGTCGACGCCCATGGGCGACTATGCAAACAGAAAAGTGATAAGGATAAACAACTTTTACTACATTGTGCATAGCCAGGCCAAAAAAAACCTTTATTTTTACCTCAAGTGTATCCGCTACAGCATGAGGCCCTTCAGAGGAAAAATAATAGGAGACCTCTACATGAACGAAAGAAAGATACGAAGCAACATCTCCACAAATGGGATAATAAATGGCGAGTGGAAATATTCCTTTCCTCATGTTAAGATATGTGAAAAGTGTTCCGACGCCATGCTAGATGATACTGTGGCGGAGGAAGAACCCGAGGGGGAAATACTTGACCAGTTGGTTATAGCTGATAAGTATACCTACCGCCCTCCCCTGCCCAAGTGTTTTAGCGGGCCGTCATAATTGACCTGATTCACATTGCACAATGTGGGGACGGTGTTAAACATACATCGTGTGACAGTATGCTCGTTATATATATTTTTTAAGTCCCTTTTGTTCGGTGCTAATTGCACAGTTTTAGCTAGCCAATGCGCGCATTTATGTGCCACCCGCGTGGTATGTACAAAAAACCAATAAGACTCATCACCGCAGCGGTGTAAAATTTGACTCGTGGGTACACACACCCTACAAAATACACACATTGGAAATTACATCCACATGCCATGTGCTTCTTGTTTAATGGTACATGTGTAGGGGTTCTCCGTACGTGCAAAATTATATAAAAAAAAAAAAAAATTTATTCGCACCCATCTCAGTTGAAGATCCACTTTTTGTAAATCTCGCCGAGTAAATACGGTTCCAATGTGAGGCGGTTAATCTTTGCCTCGTCGAGCAATTTATTATTAATTATAAAATCGATGCATGATGTGCATAACTGCTTACAATAAATTCTGTAACTCAAAATGAGAATGTCCATGACGTTGGACTCATTTATATGGTGGCTAATAGCGCGCTCACACATTTGCATGAGTCTGAAAATGCTATACCTGTAGGCAGCCAAAACGATAAGCACATAGGTGTCAAGGGAGTAAAACATGGACAGCTCATCCGTGTATAAATAATTTACAATTATTAAGAACACATCGTAATCCATATCGTCAATTGGGATGAGCTTTCCTTTTTTTATTTTGTCCCGTTGCTCCATTCCATCACTCTCTGGTGAAAAATTCTTCTCTCTACAATAGCGTTCCCCTTCCGCAGAGGACAGGTCGCTTGATGATGTGCCAGTGGAGGGTAACAAATTGAAGAGCGTTTTAAATGCTGGACACCTAGAAAGCAAAATGGAAGAACAGGCATAGATGTACTTATTCTGCACCACAAAAATGACATCTGAGTAACGGTAATTATTTACCATCAGTCTGTAATATTCAATGAGGGAAGATGGCTCGATGTGGACTTCCTCCAACTTCAAAGCGTACACATCGCTCAGCGAATTTTTCCCATCAAAGCCAGCAATGCAATAAATTATATTTTTATAAAAATGAGTATTCATGCTACTTCTGTTTGTGAAATTATTACATGTGTGTATTTTAAACCATATTCTTTTGTGTAAATCGAATTTGTATAAGTCATTCAGCCTTTCACATCTGAGACCATTATACCCCCCCAATATGTATATACATTTATTATGTATAAAGGACCCCATAAAATATCTTGCAACGGGGATCGCTCTATTGTGATAACATTCTGTCGTTTCACTTTTACTCCCTTCCTGTGAAATTTTACTTACTCGTGACCCCCCCAAGGGTTGCACCTCACCCATTTCATTTTCTTCCCGTGCTGACCTTGCACCAGACTGCTCCCCCTCAATCATGTTATATTTCATCTCAGTCCAAATACCTGTCTCCAAATGATACTGAAAAAAAATGTTTAAACCATATTCTCCATTGTACCCACCAAAAAGGTAGAAGTAGCCATCGCATATATGTCCTATGGCACAGGATCTTGGACTTGGTATATCACCACTTTGCTTTATGTGAATCCATTTTTCTTCCTCCAAATCGAATGCATACATTTTGTTATGTACCGATTTGCCATCGTACCCTCCGAATAGGTAGAGCATTCCTCTCACTTCATCCACAGATAAAGCAAAGCCAAATAAAGATGGAGGGGCAAACTTCATACTCTCCTTCTTCACATTAACCACTTGCCACTTCTCTCTCACAAAGTCGTACTTATAAAAATCATTCAACCATATTTCATTCCCCTGGTATCCTCCAAGTATATACATTTTATCTTTAAATAAAAAGGCAGGATTATTTTCCCTCTTGGATGGCCCATTTACTGATTCTATTTTGCTCCACTCATTTGCTGTAATATTATATTTGTAAAAATCGTTGAGTCTTCTTTCAGCTGTATATCCCCCAAATAGGTAGATGTGATGTTTATACAATACAGAGGCAGCTCCCGTGCGTCTTGGAAGACACACATTTTTCTCCCCATTCCAGTAGCCTGTACTTTGTGCTGCTGCCCCATTTGCGTGCGCCATATCATTTTCGCCCATCTTCTTATAATTTGTCTTTGCGCTGTTGGGTGGTCCATTTAATTTGTTCCATGTGAGGATTTTTCTGCTGTCGTTTTTACCTGCCCGGATGTTTGGGCTTTCTTTGTTCACCCTTGGGTAGGCGCTCGGTGCGGCCTCTTTGCCCTTCGGCTTGGCTTTCCCAGGGGGGAGACTCATTGTGGGATTGGCTGCCTCGGTGCGCCGCAAACAAAAGTCGCAATCACCAATTGGTGGCTTGCAACTCGAAGAGGAAGAAGAAAAAAAAAGCACACAAGCAGGGCTACACAACGGGAAGCAAACCTTTTGGGAGTAGTCGCACGAGACAAATGCGATTTACACCCACCACTTGCAACCAGGGGACGGTGACACGTGCGTGTGAACATCCACCTCAGTGGCAATAACAAAGTAGCAATCGCTGAAAAAAAAAAAAAAAGCAGTTACTATATATGCTAAAGTGCCATGTGATGAGATAAATGGAATTTTTTTTTTCTCTCACTGTTGCTATGTTCCCTCGTTCTACTGTGTTGCAATTTTGCCGAGTTGGCCAGGGTTGCCTGTTGTGCAGCACCGACAGCAGCTGCCCCTTTTTTTTCGCTACCCAAAATGCTGCAACCAAATGGAAAAAAATTACAACTGCTGGAAGTGGACCAGCATACTTACCCATATATACACTTCCTCTTTGCGCTCATCCTTATACAGAGCGAAAAAAAAAAATTCCGCCCTGTTGTCTTTACCTTGTAAAAATTAAAAAATTGTACAACCAAGCAGGGGCAACAGTAAGAACCAAAAGGAGAGTTGATTAAAATGGGCAAATACGAATGATGCTAAAAAAAAACTATGCCATATGGTGTCATACGGAAATTAAGCGGATCTAATTTTATTTAAAAAAAAAAAAAAAGAACGAAAGAAAGGCCACATGGGCTGATATGTTAACAAAAAAAAAAAAAAATAAATAAAATGAAAATAAAAAAGGTAAGCAGAAATTGTACAAGGAAAAAAAAAAAAAAAAAAAAAAAAAAAAAAAACGCCGGTGTAGGGGGTTCCACACAAATGTACATATAATTAGGGGGAAAATGTGACGTATATTTACAAATTAAGGGTTATTTGGGTTAATTATGGAGTGGGTGAAGGGAAAGGGGTTTTATCAAAACGCAAACAAACATATGGAATATATTTAATTAAAAGTATTCAAACATATTTACACAGGAATCAAAATGGACAAAGGTGCATGAGGGGGCTCTACTAGCACAACCGCGTAGATGGGTTAAGGGTCCCTCCCCAGCTGGAAAAAAAAACATATAAAAAAAAAAAAAATTTAAACAGCTAAAATTGCACTTTTGCACACGGGACAACAACACAGCAAAGTATACAGAGCAAAAAAAAAAAAAAAAAAAAAGGCGGATGATAAAAAATACCAGCGCTCCGCTCCTTCGTCGTAGCGAGGGTATATATGTGGATGGGCCCGTCATCGACATGTATCACTGCCAACCCGCGCACCGAGATCACATAATCGAGCAAACCCTCCTCTGGCAGTAGTTGCAGCAATTTTCATCCTCTGGCTCATCCGAGGGTCCCTGCGCAACAGTGTACGATACGCTCATCTCGTTCTGAGGAAACCTATAGGAATTCATCCTGTAGGACTGAGAGCTGTTGTTGGTAAAGGAATAATTGCTGGACTGATCGGTATAGTATTTCCTCTTTTCCAATTCAAGTTGGTTACACCTTATAATTAGTTTCTCCACCTGTTTTTTATACGAATGAATAATGCCCTCCGATTCTTCCTTCACTAAAGTGAGTTCGTTTTTTTCCTTAACAAGATTTTTAATGTTCATATTTTTTTGTTGAATCTCATAATTTCTCAAGTGCAAAATTTTGTTCAGTTCTGTTTTTTGGTCCTTTTCCCTTTTTAGCTCTTCTAATTCCCTTTTCTGATTTTCAATAATGGAGTCATAGTTCCTTATTCTGTCATTCAGGTCTTTCAATCCTTTTTCTCCCCTGTTCAACAAAGACATGACATCATTCGAGCCGTCTGCATGGTCACTGTTGTTTAAAATTTCACTGTCAAATTCGAGTAAGAACGTTTTAAATCTTTCTACCATTGCCATTTTTTCACTTAGCGCTTTCTTCAAATCTTGATTTATTTGTTTCCTCGCTCCTAAATCTTCTTGCAGCAGCAACGTTTGGGAAGAAGACCTTTCCACAAAACACCTATCACATACTCGAACTTTCTCTGCATAGCTGTATTCGCTAATTTTTATCCTATTTTCTGAACAGTTGGAACAAAATACATTTCCGCAAGCTCTGCAATGATGTTTTCTTACCCTTACGTTAAAGACGACATTGCAGCTGTAGCAATTTGTTACCTCCTCATCAGGGACCCATAGGCATTTTTTGTCATTTTCATTATTATCTGCATCCCCCATGAGACATGCTGACTTGTTCATATAAAAATCGTTTTCTGTGTGATGGACCATAAATTATTTTGGCTAGCTTTTTTTTTTTTTTTTTTTTTTAGCTAGGTGGGTCAGGCGATTTTATCATAAATGTGGTTAGCACAGGTGTGGGTGGGGTGGAGGATTGATGGCGATAAGAAGTTATTTATGAATATGGGGAATGTGAAGCTTGCACAGATAATAAGCATATGCTGTGATGTAACTGCGCATATTAATTTTGTTACGTCTCACGAGGCAGCCCGCTAAGCTACTCTACGCTACCCAGCTGTGGAGAAGAGAAAAGTGTAGATTTACCAGCGCATATGTAGGCATGTAAAAACACGCTTAATGTAGGCTTTATTTACATGTTTACAATTAATACGACGCGGTTTGGGGTCTCAACCACCGCGCGCGCGCCGAAACTGCCAAAGCCTAAGATTTAAATTTAAAATTTTAAAAATTAAGAATCAAAAAGAGCAGTCACTTTTTCGCAAAAATGCTGGCTCGCTTTTCCTGTTCTACTTTTTTCGCCAAATATTGCATAATTGCAAATTTTGTGCGCTTTTTATTTATTTTTTTTTATCCGCATGGAGGGTATTTGACATTGCATTTAAGTGAGACCCGGCCTATACAGCGGCGCAAATATATATATATACAATGATGCTGAATTAACGTACAATTCTGTGCCTGCCATGAAGTTTAAAAAATAATGTTATTATTCTGTGCCATAGGGGCGCAGCATCAAAAGTGGCAAAAATATATATAAAATATATATATATTTTTTTTTTTTTTTTCTTTTTTTTTTTTTTGCTGCACTGCACACAAAAATTAGTTAATAATGAAGAGAACAAGTTTTATGCAGCATCATTGAATGTTGCTCCTTTTGGGGGGGGCATAACGCTCGTGTAAAAAACAAATTAAACGAGAACTAAGCTCGCAACCTGCAGCCCATTGTTGTTAAAAAAAAAAAATGCATAAAACGGTTTTTGCCACAAGTGAATTATATAAATTAACCGTTTCGTATATTCCTTTTAAAATTATTTCAAATTGAAGAAGGCGCAACATGTTTTTTTTTTTTTTTTTTTTTTTTTTTTGCGTTCCACAATT
>NW_012192597.1:277475-278791 GCF_000956335.1 Plasmodium fragile | reverse complement strand
ACGCATTTTTTTTTTTTTTTTTTTTTTTTTTTTTGGCAACATCAGCTTCGTTGCGTAAAATTGAAGCGGCGAAAATGTGATGTTTGTGTGTCAGGCAGAAAAAATAAAACAAAGCAAATGTCGTGTCCGTGGTTGCAACTGTATTAGCTTATTTACGCATTTAATCCTTTTTGGAAGTTTATATGAGCTTGCTTTTAAGTTCCCCCCAATTGGTAGAAAAATATTGCTTTCAATATGATTGCTTTATCCATGTGACAAAGCATCCACTTTGCTTTTCCCTGCTACTACTTTACTCTCATGCCATTTGGCGCATATGTGAGGGGGAAGAGGACAAAAGGGGCCTTAAAAATGTGAAAATAAGTGAGACACGTGCGCAGATGTATGAAGGAGGATAGAAGGACGAATGCGCACTGTGTAGGTACGCAATTAAGGCACACACGCGCTTAAATCACGCAATAGTACAGTCGTGCACTTGTGCGTGCGTGTAGGAGGACTGTTTGTTTGTCGCCTAGTAAGGCCACCATAAATACTTTTATTACCCCGTTGCAGGGGAAAGAATCCATGTGCATTAATTCTACGCTGATCAGCGTGGCTATCCTGGAGAGCATCTCCGTTCTGTTCACAAGGAAACTCACAACCTTGTCTGCCCCATTTTACGCTCATCACCAAATTTGATACAAACAAAATGGTAGAAGAGCCGTTTTTTTATTCCGTTCAGACCATCGCTCACCTCGTACCCCTACTTGTTAATGCTGACCTTCCCTTTTTCCTTTTCTCTCCCCATTGGCCATATAGACTTAAAGTAGATCGTTGTGCACATTCCTGCACAGTTGAGTACCCATCAGATGGCAGTTCATTCATAAGGGTGCATAATTTTTCTATCAGTTTGTCAATAATGCCTTTTCTACCATCGGTGCGGGCGTGGCATGATTATTTACGTCGTGTGTTTTAACTTTCTCATGTTGCATTCACTACCTCATTTTTGCTCATTCCGAGGTCGTAGCAAATGGGCACCAATTTGTATGTCCGTGACGATGTAGACTGATTGGTGATCTCTTCACAAAGAAGAGCAACTTGGGGGGTGGCGACGGGCGTTTCTCTTTCAACACAATGGACGTCCACGAAGCAGCCGCCAATTTACTTATCCCCACTTGGCATACCTTCTGCTCCCTTTTATGTTAAACTTGGTATGATATAAAAAATTTGAAGTTTGTATAAAAGGCAGTTATGGACAGTTGAGTTGAGAAGCTCTCTTGTCCAACTCTTTTTTTTTTTTTTTTTTTTGCGTTCCACAATTCCGTGCGTCGTCCTGCGTT
>NW_012192597.1:271433-277375 GCF_000956335.1 Plasmodium fragile | reverse complement strand
TTTTTTTTTTTTTTTTTTTTTGCGTTCCACAATTCCGTGCGTCGTCCTGCGTTACGGGTTTCCATCCTAAGGGTCGGTCAAGCAGAACTGGGTCGCGTAATGGTCACAAAAATGTTGCATATATCATGCAAAGTTGCACTTTAATTTTTTTTTCTTTTTATTTTTTTTCTCCATGACGAGTTGCTGAAAAGTGTGTTTGGGAACAGGCGCATGTAGGACGCATTTTTTTTTTTTTTTTTTTCACCCCTGCGCCCCCCAACATAGTTGCGGGGAAATGGACAGCGTTGCACTTGAAAGCAGATATTTTTTTTTTTTTTTTTTTTTTTTTTTTTATGAACGGACAGGTGAGACAGGTTATTTGTAATTCGTCCAAGGAAATTGCTGTGAATTTGTTCTGCATCATGTCCTTGCCCGTCTGCTCCCCCGCTGATTGACTCTTTTTTTCCTTGCCCCACAAAGGGAAGTCAAATCTTAGCCGTGGTAAATGAAGAAAAAAAAAAAAAAAAACGCAACAAATGGACAGTGTCACCACATGGCAGATTTTTTCTCAGCGTGAACTTTGTTCAGGTGCGCACAACAGAACTGTTTCTTAAAAAACAAAATAGAAAGTTCTCATTCCGCTGGAACGACAATAAAAACGTAACACCCGTTGGTGTTTCCCTCGCGCATGGACCAACGGCAGGGGGGGAAAGACGCCAAGGAAGGAGAAGCATTGCAAAGGTACTACAAAAGTACTGCCTAACGGAAAAAAAAATAAATAAATGACACCTCAATTGTGTATAGAGTGCATAACGCAGTTATGTTACGGGAATACCGAGTTGGCGAGAAATACTTCTAAACACTTTTGGCGCCTTCCCACCGCTTCACCTGTGGGGTATATAATAAAATATGCATAAACGTCATACGTGTGTGCGTTTTTTTACAGATCGTCCACTCGTTTCACCTCCCGCAGAAAAAGGTGCCCCGTGTAATGTGCCCCGTCTGAGAGAACGGCCAATGAAAGCAACACTAAAGAAGACTCCGCGCACAGACCCCTAAGTCCCTTTTCCACATTCTGCACAATTCCCCACCACAGCTCTGTGAAGTGAATATTATAACCCCAACTATGAAGAGAAAATGTTCAGGTCACCAGGAGGAGTCAAAAGATGGACCATGAAGAGGTTTTTATGTTTCTCCATAGGAACAGCAAGTATTATTTACGCGATACTGTTGATATTAATGTCCATTCTAATGTTAACACACACATCGACTTACAATGAAGCCTTGTTCATAGTTATGTCCATTTTAAATTGCATTTGCGCAGTACTAATATTAATATCAGTTGCACACAAAAATGCCTTTACAGCTTACATAGCATATAATGTGGTGGTAATCAATTATATTGTTGAAGCAATTGAGTGTTTAATATGCCTGTACAATATCTGTACTTCGCATAGCGTCCAGTGGTATTACGATAATTTTGATTGGCACAGGAAAATTATTTTTAATTACCTTATATATTATGGCATACTAGAAATGACTGTTCATATTTTTATGTTTATCATGTCCTTCTTTGTTATACAATTGGTTTGGAGTTTTTATCGTCTTTTGCAAGTGGGTGGAAATATTTTTTCCTTCCAGAGGGCGGAAGATATTGAGAAAAGCTTTCATGGGACGTACTACTACACCTACGGGACCATACCCCCCGTGCAGCCTTACTGATGTCCCTCCCGTACAAAAAGCACGCTGCGTGTATGTTTACATATATATGTATGCGTGTGTGTGTGTGTCAAGGGGATGGACCCCCACACATTAAGAGCTTAATATGTATATTCTCTTCCATACCGACTTTGTCTTCCCCATTTGAGGTACATTCCGTGATAGGCCTATTCACCGATCTGTAACTCGCGGTATTGTGTTTTTTTTTACATGTGACCCTGATTAAGCGCACGTATTTATTTTAACCTATGTATGTCCCGAGTGGCCATTTTTAACCAATTCATTTTCGTCCCATTTTTTTTTTTTTTTTTTTGTCAATGTGTACAGCATACATGGGTGTGTATTTTATAGTTTTTTTTTTTTTTTACGTTTTTGATTCTTTTCCGATTTAGCTTTTGCTTTTTTTTGTTTTTTTTTTTTAATTAATGCAAAGGAGCCAACTCCACGACGTTGCCCTTTTGCCACGCTTCCTTTTCGCAAACAGGGATGCGACCTTGTGTGCAACGCACAAAATTTGACCAGCCATAGTAAACACACTTAAAAATAACCACCCAGAAAAATAGCAGGAAAAATAATTTCGACACGATAATCCTTGTCATGTTATGCAAAAAAAGAAGGCGATTATGCGCGTGGAGATAAGCTACAGATCCGTTTGCAACAATGTTCAAAGGGGAAGAACCGCATGGCGCAAATGTCCCACGAGGAGTTAATGACCAATTCGACTTATATAACAGGAACCCTTAAACGTGGCACAGCGCACAAGGGGAGCAAAATCAGCGAACAGATCTCATCTCCTCCATTAACCCTGAATATATATATGTCTGCGTGTCCACGTGTGTGCTGCTGCTGTGAAGGTGTGGACGCAATCTCCCTCCGCATTTTGCGCCATTTAAAGGGCAAACTCCGTATCGTTCGAATTCGATAAAAATGTCATAATGCATTCATTTTAACCCATCAAGTTAGGACCTGTTAATTTTGTTATAGGAGTTCTTTTTATTTACAAATGGGTCGAACAGATATGCATAACAAAATGTTCTGACTTGTTCAGGTAAAAAATGAACAAAATGGTAAAAAAAAAAAAAAAAAAAAAAAAAGTATTTCCTATACACATGTAATAAAGTGTGGCTTTTTTTTGTTTTGACAAATTACACAATCGATTTTGTAAACCCTCCTTTTTTGGTGTTATTGAGTAAAAAGGTAATTCCACCCCAAATGGTATGTTAAAAAAAAAAAAAAATAGGGCTAAAAAATAGGTAAATACAAAAACATGATGTAACATTTTTGCGCATCAAGTGGTTTGAACTATTGGAACAGAGCTCACTCGATATTTGTACGCAAAATACATATGCGGCACAAAAATTGTATGGAAATAATAAATGGAAGCATTATTTTTTTGGTACCATTTTTTGCTGGGAATTTTTTTTTTTTTTTTATACGCATTCCGTGCACAATTTTTTTTTGAGATTTTTTTTTTTTTTTTTCCCAAAACATGATTTAAATGTTAGCAAAATATTTTTCTTTACAATTTTTCGCTTAAAAAAGTAAAAAAAGAAAAACGAGTACTTTACAAGACGGCAAATCAACTTTTCGTGCATTTGAACATTCAGATTATAATACTAACGAAAGAGACTGCGGAAGAGAAACAAAAAAAACCAGTACGCTGCGTTTAAGCATAATATATTATCGAAAGAGGATTGCTTTCCAATACCCCATCGTACAGAATTAAAGAAGCTCATTTGTTCGTCCAGGCGGTGTATCATTTGTATAATTAAGCGAACAGCGTGTTCTTCCTTTTTTTTTTCCCCCGTTTTTTGATGAACCTTTAAGAAAATGGATTTTCTCAACCAAATCAGAAAGCGACAGAAGGAACTGAAGCTGTCGAACATTTTAAATTTCTCCCCGTTAACAAATGAAGAGAGGAAGCATTTAATTAAAATATACGGCTTGCTTGCCGTGGGAACAATGATAACTGCATTGAGTTGTTATGTTGACATATATTTTTTGAAAATTCCGAGATTTATAGCGTCCATGATTAGTTTATTTTGTTCCTTTGCTTTGGCTGGTTCATGCAGTTATTCTCATTATGGTAACGTCTTACCAGCTGCATCGAAGAAGAGGTTACTTTATTTTGCTGGTATATCATCCTCTATTGGTATTTTGATGAGTGATTATATCGCTTATGTTAATTACCTCAACCCATCCATTCTCCCTTTGGCCTTTTTCGGAAGCCTGTCTATATTTTCCTGCTTCTCCTTGTCGGCCATATTTTCCAAGAACAGGTAAGCGCGCATGAGCTCTCTTTTTAAATTCATCACTTGGCAGTTATATATATATGTTGTTAATAAGTCGTTTGTGTTTGTATGTTAAACTTGCCATGCATGGAGAATTCTTTTTCTTATAATATTCACCATATTTGTCTGTGTCGCTGCGTTAATATGGGCCCGTCCTCAACAGCTGCTACATGTTGCGTAGTTGGGGTGTTGATTATTTCCAATGACACATTTTTCAATCGCTCATTTTTTTTTTTTTTGGTACAGAATTTCCCTCTTCCTTGGAACGGTATTATGCGCCGTGTGCTCCTACGTAGCGCTGATTTCGTTTATGAATTTTTTTATAAGGTCACGATATATCGACGCCACTTTATTGTATGTTGGATTCTTTATGTACATGGGGTAAGCGTAAAAAGAATGCACGCCAATAGGCACCTTTTGAGAGCATATTTTCCACATTTGGTAAAAGAGCACACAATATAAAGGAGAGAGTGAAACATTTTTTTTTTTTTTTTTTTTTTTTTTTCTTCCCATTGCAGATTCGTCCTATTCGACACCCAAATAACGTTGTTCGATTTTCGCCGGGGAAACAAAGATTACATAGTAATGATTTAAAAAAAAAAAAAAAAAAAATCATAACTCCCATGACGCTCATCGGATGGTCATCTGATGGTGCCACGTGTGTGTGATTTCCGCTTTGTTTGATGACCCGTTGGTGTATAAATTGTGCTACGGAGTTGGGTGTGCATAATGTGCATTTTTTGACCGACGCTCATTTTTTTGTTATTGTTTCTCCTTCCCTGTACAGATGCACTCCATTTGTCTTTATCTCGACTTAGTGGGACTCTTTACGCACTTATTGAGGATACTTGGCCAGAAAGAGGAAAAAAAGAAGAAATAAATAATATCATTTCCCCACCAACAATTATCGACTTTATTTGTACTTGTAATTAAGCTTCTCCAATGGGTTGGAATAAGTGAATGATTTAGCAGAAAGGGCGGGGTAGAAGGCATCGTGTCTGTGCCCCTGCCCACACGTCAACCAACATGTGCATATGTACACATATATGTACACCCTTTTTTATGAGATAAAAAAAAAAAAAAAAATGTTTTTTTTTTTTTTTTAATGTTATATTTGTATGATAATTTGAATTTTTTTTTTTTTTTTTTTAATTTTACATTGTTGTGTATATTGATATATTGAATAACTACCAAACAAGTTGTTTAATTAAAAAAAAAAAAAAGAGAAAAAATAGGAACACGTTTCTTTTCTCCGAACTGTGGTTCCTTTTTATGGGTACTAATTTTGTAGGATGAAATGACTCCATGAAAAATGATATCCCTTTTACGTCCTTTTTTTGAGGCAAATAAAAATTAAAGAGGAAAGAAAAAAAAAAAAATTTCAAATTATCATACACTGGTGCGTTTCGCTTTAATGTGTATATTCGTAGGATGCCCGAATTGGGGGCACTACCTGTGCGTGTAACCGGTGGAGTATTCTCATATTGCTGCTCGCAAAGATAATCATCTGCTCCATTGTGGTTGAAGTTGAAACTGAAGCTTATGGTAGGCACTAGGAGAAGGAAGCATATTTATTCACATATTTTTCATATGTTAATGAGGGCGAAGAAGTCATGAGGAAGGAACTTCTCTTGCGAACCTCCAATCACTTCGCATTTCAAAGTAGCGTGTGCCTGTTGGGATTCCTGCGGCTTGTGAAATTTCAGCTCCGTGGTAGAGTGGGCATCAGCAACGTCAGGTCATTTAAAGGGGAAAGAAGTAACTGTACTACAACTAGTGTGTATTCGAACAAGATGGAAATCACGGTGAGACATACTGAATAGGAATAAAGCTTTATAAAGAATCACCTCAACATGATTGCCTTTTGTTCAAATGTGTTAATTATGTAACGCATTTTCACATGAATTTTTTTTTTTTTTTTTTTTTTTTTTTTTTTTTTTTTCTCCACTAAGT
>NW_012192597.1:266783-268398 GCF_000956335.1 Plasmodium fragile | reverse complement strand
TTTTTTTTTTTTTTTTTTTTTTTTTTTTTTTTTTCCCGCTTCACACCATTGCGCCTGTACAGTACTTGTCCCAATCGCTAGCACAAACGATTGATAACGAATTGATGAGCGATGACGTTGGTTACACCACCGAGCAGTTAATGGAGTTAGCAGGACTTTCCATTGCGCAAATAATATGTAAGGAATACACTTTGAATAAATTTAAAAAAATTCTTATATTTTGTGGACCTGGTAATAATGGGGGCGATGGCTTAGTTGCTGCTCGGCATTTGAAGCAATTTGGTTACGACATCACAGTGGCTTATCCCAAGGAGAATAAGAAGGTTCTGTTTCAGGTGAGTGCGTTACTCCGGTGGTACCTATGCGGCGTGTCTTTTTTATCACCAGCGGGAATAGCGTAGCGCCTGTCTACATACTACTCTACCCCTCCCACTACGGCACGATTACTTTCCCTTCCCACGCAGAGGTTACTGAATCTGCTCCAGCACTACCACGTGCCGGTTTTGAAGTCCTCAACAGGTGCAGGTGCGACGAGGGGGCATGTACATAATCTCACAATCACACAATCACATAATCATATAACTACGTGCACGTGTGTGCTTACGTGTGTGTATATATTTGTACGCGCGTGAGAGGAGCCCGCACGCACTACCAAATCGGTTGTGAAAATTCCGGGTCATGATAACGAATTCATAAATGGCGTTTCGTTCCATGGGCAGACGTGAAGATGTACGACTTAGTCGTGGATGCCATATTCGGCTTTAGCTTCAGAGGAGAACCTCGGAGCCCCTTCGACCAGATAATACATGTAGGGGCTCGTTCCACATGTGGCATTCCGTATATGTCCCTTTCTCCCTGTCTCCCTATCTAATGTGCCCTGCTATGCTCCCTTCACTGTGTGTACCTTTGCGGCGCAAAAAGAAAACGAACTTTTCCCCCACACTTCCCCCCCCCCGCAGATCATTAACCAGAGCAACAAGCCCGTCGTGTCGGTGGACGTACCATCGGGCATAAACATAGACGGGGGTGAGAAAATGGAGGAATTCACAAAAATGGAAAAACAAACGAGCACTCACATGTGTTTAATGAAGTTAAACAAATATACATATGTTTTTATATATAATTATTTATTTATTTTTTTTTATAAATTAGGAAATGCGCCAAACGCGGTGTCTGTCAACTCCGAAATGAACATATCGTTGATGCTTCCCAAGGAGGGGGTTCGTCATTACGGGAAGAAGCATTACTTGGGGGGAAGATTCATACCGAAGTAAATTTTTTTTTTTTTTTTTTTTTTTTCTCCACTAAGTGTATCCTAGTTGGGGTTCACTGATGTGACGTGGGTTTACAATTTCATCTTGTACGTCGTGTTGATATGGTGTAATAAAGTGTGATATGAATATGGTATTTTTTTTTTTTTTTCCTTTTTTGCGCCAGTTCGATCGTGGACAAGTACAATTTGAAGATTCCTCAATTTGCAGGTTAACACACAGCACTTGCGAACTGATCATTTCATTTTCCCATTTGTCCAACATGACAAGAAAAAAAAAAAAAAAAAAAAAAAAAAAAAAAAAAAAACGATATACTTTTTTTTTTTTTTTTTTTTGACACTTTG
>NW_012192597.1:260857-266683 GCF_000956335.1 Plasmodium fragile | reverse complement strand
AAAAACGATATACATTTTTTTTTTTTTTTTTTTGACACTTTGCAGGGGATAACTCATACGTGCAGCTGTAGCCGGAGCAGGCCTTCTTCCCATTACGCCTTTTTTCTATAACGATGCACTACGAGGACTGTTCCCCTTCGTTACCTCCTTGAGGAAGAAGTTGCTTTGCCAACCCCATGAAGGATATTTCCAGCCCGAAGGAAAATATATGCGCGTGCAATGTTCAGAGCTTTCTCCCCATTTGAGTGACAAGTCGTTAGCAAAATTGGCATAGCATCCTTCGTTTCGTTTTTTCCTTTTGCAGACAAAACGGGGTTGTCTACATTCACCATGAGAATTAGTACCAGCGTTGAAAGGTTTACCCAACCAGCACGCGCGTCAACAGTTTTTTTTTACGACCGTTTTTCCACTCTCCCCCCATATCGTGGTGTGCGCAACGCCTTCACAGTTTTGCAAAAACAAAAAAAAATGAAGAGACGCTCGGGTCGGACCCTGTGCGTTAGTCTCCCTGTTACCTTTTCCTAATTTGTGTTCAACTTTAAACAAAAATTTTATGCGTGCCGCTTTGCGTCCACGGAAGAGTTTTTCACACAAAATCAAATGATAACAAGGGGGTGGCAAGATATTAAAAAAAAAAAAAAAAAGAAGCAGAAAGGTAGAAAAGAGAAAAGAATGAATGCATAAACAACACACACGTGGTGAACCGAACGGGTAGGCAATGCACCACGTTTGAACAACCCTTTTTTTGTGCCCCGTTCGCCGCCCGTCCCACACACATATTCATAGCTTGAGCTCATCGGCCAACAGCTCAAACGCGTCGATCTGCACGCTGGGTTTTTTATTTCCTTCTTCATTTCTCTTAGATGCAATGGAAAATGAGTTAAAGAAATTATTTATTTGGTCATCTGTGGTGGAGAAATTTCCTGAGCTGGTTAGGTGGCTCTGAAAATTGTCCGCAGATTTACTTGACTCCTTCATATGCATGAGTGGGTAGTTCCCCTGAGGAGGCTGGTCATAGGGGTTACTACTACTACTACTCTTCATGATGCCTCCTCCGTATGGGGGTGTACACACCTGCACTTGTCCTTTTTCACACCTCATTAGTGACGTTGCATTGGACAATTGAGTGTCACTGGTCAAGCTAGGCAACTCTTCATGCACATCTAGTAAACTTAAATCGTGGCTTTGTACATTTTTCACATCCGCAATGCTGCTTCCACCACGTGATTGCTTCCCTTTCTCTGTGGAAGAATTATATTTTTTCATTGTTTCATTTTTGTCTTTACTCAAGTGATACATCGAGCTTTCACCCATGCTTGCATTATTTGTTTGGTTAGTATAGTTGGTGTTAGGGACATGTGTGTTGTTACTGCCTCGGGGGGGTGTCACCCTCTTTTTATCTCCTCCACTTGCTCCTTCTGTAGCATTATCAAAGGTAAAGAAATCATTTGCCTCGTTAAAATGAGGAAGATTCTTTTCCGCCTTTATGGCTCCTTTTGAACTTCCCCTTTCAAATTTATTATGTAGAAAAATGAGGTTATTATACCCAGTGTCGTTTAGGTCAATTTGGTTACTACTACGTTGGGGGGCATGTGAACTGCTTGACATTTCGAGTGGGTTTTTTTTTTCCCCATTTTGAATGCTTTGCCCAGTGGCAAAATTTATATCATTCCTGTTGCATGTGTACCGCGCGTCCCCCTGCTGTTGGTGCTTCACATGTAGGCTGCTAAACAGCTCGCTGTTGGTGGCTCCACTTCTACCGCTACTTCTTTGCGGAGTGTCCTGATGTGGAGGAGCCTCCATCGAGAGGTGATCAAAATGAATTATTAAATCATCCATTGGGTCCATTTTGGCATTTTCTTTATTTCCTCGTTGAGGTGGGTAGTTGTTTCTGTGAGAGAGAAAGTCTAAGCTGCTCGCCGGCGTCTTACCATTATGCGCCGCGCTTGCATAAACGTCTCCTGCGGGCGGGTAACCGCCCTGTGTGTTGGTCGCGCCGTACCCGTGTGCGGTAAGTCTACTGCTCTTCACATCTACCTGCACATCATCATCAATGTCGAGTAGGTTTGGGACTTCCATACTTGAAGTAAAATCGACACTCGCATTTCGTTCCGTCCTCCTTGACTCGTCACCAGGTTGGTTCGAGCGAAGACCCATCAGGACAAAAATTTCCAACACTTGTTTTTTTAAATGTTTAATTTCCTTGCATCGGTAAAGCTCTTCCAATGTTTGGTCCTTCAAATTTTGAATAAGAACTTCTAGCGTCTCAATTGCTTTACCCTTTTCCTTCCTCTTCCTGTGTACCAGCAAGTGCTTTATAGCACACAGGACTTTGAATTTGTTTTTCCAATTGTCCTCTTCGTTAATATATTTTAATCTTAGCTTGGAGGTAAGAATGGACACTATAACTTTTGTGTCTAGGGTTTCACATTGTTGAACAAATTCGTTTAACAGACTTTCAGATGGCACTTTATTAATTCCTGCATCAATCAATACATCTTCAATTATTTTTCTTTCATATATTCCGGCTGTCTGCGACTCTTGTGGTTTTCTGCCCAGGTCCTCTCGCCTGGTGGTTGGCCAACCTCCACTGTGGTGGCCCCTGCCCAGGTGACCCTGCGCAGCGAAGCTGCTACCCCCTCCTTGGTTGCTAAAGTGGGTGGGATACGCCCCCCCATGCGTGCCGTAACTGCTTCCACCGTAGCCACCTCCACCGTAACCGCTTCCACCGTGATGACTGCCCCCTCCTTTACCAACGCGGCTCCGGTCCAAGTTCCTATTAAAAGCGTTACCGTTCATGATGCTTTGTATGTTGAGGGACCCGTTCGCATAATTCTTCGAGAGGGACGCACTGACTTTGTTAATTTTTCTCACAAAGGAGGAGGGAATATATTTGTTTGCCACTTCGTTCAGATATTGCATGGCTATTTCCCCTTTGGTTTTCTGCCCAGGGTTCTGGTTAAAGTAGGGGTTTCCAAAACCAGACATTTTACTCATGTAATTATTTCGAGTGTTAAAATTGTTCCCCATGTGATTGGCTGCGTCCAATGCACTTGCTGCTCCTCCACCTCCCCCTGCGGGCACTCCATACGTGTTATGCGTGACGCTGTTCATGCTACCGTGCATGCCGCTGTTCGCGCCGCTGTTCACGCCACTATGCATGGCGCTACTCCTTTCAAAGTGGGCATTTCCAAACCCCTGTATTCTATTATTTTTCATCACGTCTTGGCCGTTGTTGGACGCGGCTTTCCCATCCGTCTCTGCCGCGTCATACGAATAAATCAGTTTAATCAACTCAGATGCTTCCTTCCTCACCAACATGGAAGGAGTTTCTCCTTTCAGTTCATCATGGACTATATTGCAGGATTGGCAATTTTTAATTATTTCAATTTTTTTTTTTAAAAAATTTCGAAAATCAGATCTTTTATTATCACAAAGGTGCTTTAATATTTTAAGCGTTTTTAATTTCACATTCACATCTGTCCTTTGTAATTTCTTCAGGAGGTAGTCGCCCACAAGGTTCATGGACTCCTTGGAGCAGAAGGCCATTTGCGATATTTCATTGTACAGGTATCCTGGCGTAGGCTCGTCGTTCGACGAGGTCGCCTTGTTCAGGGTGAGGCGGTTCATCTTGGGGGGCCGCTTTTGGTGAATACAGGGTTCCCTGCTTAGCTTGAGAAGCGGTTTTTCTTTCCCACGTCGCTACTTCCTTTAATGCTTAATTAACCCTTTCCTTGTTGACACGCTGCCCGACACGCTTCCCGAAGCACGTCGTCCCGTTTGGGTTCGCCAAACAAACGATTATGCGCGCTCCGTATGGGTACTCCCCTGGCCTGAAACAGCGGAATTTTTTTTTTTTTCCAACTGTAATGGGTAGGAGAGATCTCGTGCGCAGCGCTACGGCGGTATATTGGATTAAGCATAAAGGGGGAACAAAAAGGGAAGAATCTCTTCTTCTACGTTGCTTCCTGAACTCATTCGCGGGTGAGCTCTTCCGTTACCCAATTGTTCCCTTCGTAAAGTGTATTTCATTCATGTGCTTATGCTTGTTTGCTTCCTTCTCCATACGTGCATATGACGTATGTGTTCTTGCGAGGGTGCGGCGACAATTCATCCGTTAAGGGGAAAAATTAGCGATTGGCGCTATCTCCCTCGCATGCTTTTGCAAGGCCTCTCCAGCCTTCCCCCCCTCTGTACCTCTCTTCCTTCAAAAATGGCACATGAAGGTTAAACGATTCCTTGCGTTTCCGACTTGAAAAAAACAAGTAAATGGGGTTGACGGCCGGTAACAAAAAGGGCGTAAAAAAAAAAAAAAAAAAAAAATGACAAAAAAAAAGGCAAAAAAAAATGGCAAAAATGGCTAAAAAGAGAAACGGTAAAACGGAAAAAAATACTTACGTAACATATGCGCATATGCACGCGCATGGCCTACATATCCCGCATAAATATTCACAAGTCCGCTGAAGTTTCCATTTTTTTTTTTTTTTTTAAGAAAAAAACGAACCATAAAATATATGTGCGCATATAAAGCAAGTTATCTTTTGCCAATTGGGCAAGTTGCTGCATTTTACAAAATACATTTCTCCACAAATGTGGGGAGTGCGTGGGGGACAAAACGGATATGCCTTTCGCCGTTGTGCGGAATATGCATTCCCATTCAGTGGCACCGTTCGCGTGTGCGATTGAAAAAGGTGTTCATTCGCAACTTGGTAGATATACGTGACACAAATGTGTTACGCCCTCTGGCCCAAATTACTTGTTTTTTTTTTTTTTTTTTTTTTTTTTTTTTTTCTCCAACCTTATGCCTAAAGCGGCTACTCCTTCCTGTTGGTGCGTCAGAATTTGTAAAAGTTGTAAACATCATTTGCGAACAGGTTTCAAATTTTAACAATTTTTTTAATTTTTTGGAATTTTTCAAATGCTCTATGCGAATGACGCAAAGACGGAGCGGAGTGGACTAAACAACATTGTTGCCCACTTATAGGTGTATGTTCCCCCGAAGGGAGCAAAAATGGAAATGGGTATATGTATTACAGGGTATAATATTCCGCCATGCGCACGGAGGGGGGTGGGGGTCTCCCCCATTTGGCACACCTCAACTTGTGCGTAACGCAGCGAACGGTACGAATGAACAAGGGGTACAAACGTACTGGTATTATAGTGGTGAGGATACGAATAAAAAAAAAGGCGCATCCGTAAATTTGTTCTTAATGATGAAATGGGGTGCAGGCTATAATGGGATGATCAAATGTTTACCTCGGCAACGGTCTTAGGGGAGGAAGTTAAAATGCGTAGGAATAAAGATGATTCCTAAGTCCTGCAAAGAGAGTGCTGAAGCTAACTCGGGCATTAACCAAAAGGAGGAAGTTAATCAAATGGGCGCAGCAGTTATTTTGCACAAGCGTATTTATTATGGGCATAACTTGGCTCCTCAATAATGAGCCGCCTAACCGATCAGTCTTCTCATTTGAGCATGTTAAAAATATGTCATCGTGCTGAAACGTTAAGACGCAATTACAGTTGGCCAATTTTTGGAGCATGTCCGTAATATATACATACATGGCTTCATGACCAAATGGACCAATGTACTTTTTAAAATATAAATTCAACACATAATTTGAAAGGGCCTTATCCACATCCTTTTGTAGACGTACGTAGGTTAAAATATTCTTCACTGCTTCGTAACAGTTGTCATTTTTGTCTTGGTATATTTTTAAAAAATTCAAAATGCAAATTTTTTGGAAAAACAATGTAGCAATTTTCTCTCCCCTTGGGACTTTTCCTTCGTTGGAATAAACACTGTAGTAATTATTTATTTGTACAAAG
>NW_012192597.1:249576-258718 GCF_000956335.1 Plasmodium fragile | reverse complement strand
ATATGTGCGCATATAAAGCAAGTTATCTTTTGCCAATTGGGCAAGTTGCTGCATTTTACAAAATACATTTCTCCACAAATGTGGGGAGTGCGTGGGGGACAAAACGGATATGCCTTTCGCCGTTGTGCGGAATATGCATTCCCATTCAGTGGCACCGTTCGCGTGTGCGATTGAAAAAGGTGTTCATTCGCAACTTGGTAGATATACGTGACACAAATGTGTTACGCCCTCTGGCCCAAATTACTTGTTTTTTTTTTTTTTTTTTTTTTTTTTTTTTTTTTCCTCTGGCACGGCGGCGGTGGCTCGGCGCGTCTGCTGAATGATCAGTGTTTGTAAAAGTTGTAAACATCATTTGCGAACAGGTTTCAAATTTTAACAATTTTTTTAATTTTTTGGAATTTTTCAAATGCTCTATGCGAATGACGCAAAGACGGAGCGGAGTGGACTAAACAACATTGTTGCCCACTTATAGGTGTATGTTCCCCCGAAGGGAGCAAAAATGGAAATGGGTATATGTATTACAGGGTATAATATTCCGCCATGCGCACGGAGGGGGGTGGGGGTCTCCCCCATTTGGCACACCTCAACTTGTGCGTAACGCAGCGAACGGTACGAATGAACAAGGGGTACAAACGTACTGGTATTATAGTGGTGAGGATACGAATAAAAAAAAAGGCGCATCCGTAAATTTGTTCTTAATGATGAAATGGGGTGCAGGCTATAATGGGATGATCAAATGTTTACCTCGGCAACGGTCTTAGGGGAGGAAGTTAAAATGCGTAGGAATAAAGATGATTCCTAAGTCCTGCAAAGAGAGTGCTGAAGCTAACTCGGGCATTAACCAAAAGGAGGAAGTTAATCAAATGGGCGCAGCAGTTATTTTGCACAAGCGTATTTATTATGGGCATAACTTGGCTCCTCAATAATGAGCCGCCTAACCGATCAGTCTTCTCATTTGAGCATGTTAAAAATATGTCATCGTGCTGAAACGTTAAGACGCAATTACAGTTGGCCAATTTTTGGAGCATGTCCGTAATATATACATACATGGCTTCATGACCAAATGGACCAATGTACTTTTTAAAATATAAATTCAACACATAATTTGAAAGGGCCTTATCCACATCCTTTTGTAGACGTACGTAGGTTAAAATATTCTTCACTGCTTCGTAACAGTTGTCATTTTTGTCTTGGTATATTTTTAAAAAATTCAAAATGCAAATTTTTTGGAAAAACAATGTAGCAATTTTCTCTCCCCTTGGGACTTTTCCTTCGTTGGAATAAACACTGTAGTAATTATTTATTTGTACAAAGAGCCACAGGAGGTGATTGACTAACGGTTGGCTATTCATATACGGTATTATATTCTCCAAATATTCAAACGTATCATTTACCACATGTTTGTATACATAATGGAAAAGAAATTCGTCCAATTTTTTTATTTCTTTTAAGTTCAAGTTGAGTAAATTTGCCTGAACATGTTCATACACATTTGGGTTACTTGCGCGCAGGGAAGCGAGAAATATTTCGTTATGTTGATGAAATGTTATTGCATTTGGTGATACATTGGGGGGATTGCCATTGCGTTCTCCTCCATGTAGCATCTCATAATCACTACGTATACGTCTGTGCAATGTTGAGAGTAATACCACGACTTTCTCCGCATTCAAATTGGCTCGGTTAGACAAATCCTTACTCGTGATGGCGCATTTATAAAGGTACCCCATGTACGACAGCGCGTAGATATTATTAACATATTCATGTGTTAATTTTATGAAAGGGATTAAGACATTTGCGCCGCTTCCATTATCCACATGATTTATAAAGTAAAGGACCATATGTTGGAATTTTTTTTGTCCTTTCAAAATGGAAAGAAGGGTAGGCAGGTACTTTTTACAGGGTTCACTTCCGACCGCAATGTATTCATTAATGCTGCTCAGAAATGTTACATTTGGGGGGCAATTTAACACCCCAATTTGGTCTCCTCCATACTGGTGAGTAGCTACATGGCTGCCATCAGCGTGACGGGTGCAATTTTTTGGCTCATCTACCGCGTTACCCGTCTTGCTCATGTTAGGGAGTGACGCATGTGTGGGAGTCGCCCTGTTCGTCTCACCCACGTTGTGAACATTCTCACAAGATTGGTCAGTAATGCCACAGGCAGGTGGTTGCTTCACCCCCATGCACTGGCTATTCGAATTACACATGTCCGCGTAGTATGCACGCACCGCGTCTAACACGCGTACGCACTTGGCCTCATTGTTGGACGCTTCCTGTGGGCAGGTCCTCCTTCCACAGTGATGATCAGGGTTGGTTTGCTTCAGCTTACCCTCGATAAGGCTGAACAGGTGACACTGTAGTCGGTCCCGCTTTTCCTTTTCTCCACACGCATATATGTGTTCACCCACTTGCAACAGCATGAATAACTTGTGGAGGGGTAACTGGGCCAGTAAGGCAAAATTATTCCATAGGAAAAGGCCAAACTTGGAAAAGTACTTGAGGCGGGTCTCGTCCAACAGGGTTATTTCTCTAACCCCAGACAGGTGATAAAAGCATTTAATTATAGCGTCAAAATTGTTCAGGTCATGAAGAGACTCCTTTCTAATTTTAATAAGAGGAGAAGACTCCCCCTTTAAAATGGATTCCATGTTGTTCACCTGTAATGACTCCATCGACCTTTCAATCACTTTAAGGAAAGGATCGAATAATTCCTTATGACACAAATTGTACTTGCTCCATATGAATAGTATTTCCTCAATCTGGTTTAGGAGCAACTGTTGTCTCCTCTTGTAGAACAAATGGGAGGTGTATCTTGTGAGTTCCTTTGCCACGGTGCGAATTTTGTGCTGCGCGTGCTTGGTTATGTGGAGGGACGGCGAACACTCACCGTCATTATATTCGTAGTGATAATAATTTTCCTCTTTTCCAAAAGGGGGTTCACTCCCAGTCACTTCATCACGACAAGCGACCGCATCGCGGTGAGCGACTCCATCACGGCACGTCACAGAGGCAATGGGACGCCCCGCTACCCCATTTCCGCAGTTCCCCTCAAAGTAGATGTAAAATAAGTGAATTAAAATCAGCTCACTTGTTTTGAAATTATATATATTGTTAATGACGTGGTCGTTTATTTTTATTAAATGCTCTACCTGGACGCCGTGCATGATGAAACTGTGTAGGGTTAGGAGGACTTGCTGCGGAGTCAGCTTCGTTAAGGAATTTATCACATACGAATAGACTTCCTTTATGTTGCCTCTACTTACAAATTTGTTTCCTTTTTTTCCTTCCGCATGGTGGCTAACGACAACTTCATGGTACCCATCCATGGAGTTCTCATTTCTGAAATAGGTGAGCACATCATCGTTGTACTGACCAGGCGCTTCATACCACATGCCTTTTCTTCTCCCTACTTTGTTAATGGTTACATTTTTGTACAGGTAGGAAAAGCCCAAATGGATGATTTGCCCCTCGTCTTCGTGGCTCATGCTCTTTTCCCTCTCCTCACTTGGAATGACATGTTTTATTAACCTAACGAGGTGCGTGTTATTTTTTAGCTTACTTTTTAACTCTCTATTGGTGATGATGAAGCGGCAACAACCCACTTGTGAGAATTTTTTTTCTTTGGCAAATAATACCTGTCTTTTCAGTTTAATTCGGGGCAGCATGGTGTTTCACAAATTTGCCTTCTTAAGGGTTTGGCGAGAATCCTTCCCGTGCAGGTATACATGGAACAGGAGTTAATGCCGCGCTTCTTGTATTTGTCATTCTGTTCTCTCTTCTTCCTTTTGTGGGGTCACGGTTAGGGCATGGGGCTACCGTCGCTCGTGCACAGTTGCATAAAAAAAAAAAAAATGTCTGTCACCCCGCACGCACATTAGCGCGTTCATACGAACTCACATCAATAAGCAGCATAGAGCAGTACAATATAACATCGGTTATGAAAGAGAACATATAAAGGGCACATATGAGAGCACATACATATGTGGGGAAAAACTCCGTGGGTGATGTTCCCCCACAACTAGAATGTATTCAGTGGGATGAATCTCAACCTGAACCCAAATTATAAGCGCAATGGGACGAGGGAGGCGGGTAAAAAAGAACGCATCGCAAAAAGTGCTCAACCTCAGGTGCGGGAAATTCGTAGCTGCAACATTTTAAAAGGAAATTTGTTTTTTTTTTTTTGTTTTTTTTTTTTTTGCGATAAATATATAACTTGCATTTTAATTTTTCTCCCTTTCGCATATTCGCCTCATTCTTCTTCTTCTTTTTTTTTTTTTTTTTTTTTTTTTTTTTTTTTTTTTGTTTCCCAATCACATCAATTGTTGAAAAAAAAAAGGCGATTATTTTCTTTCCACTTGGATGAAAACGTACTGGGGGAAAATAAGAAAAACGCCCCCCCTCCCTTTTCTTAAAAAAGTCCCTAGCGCATTTTTAAGAACTTTATTTTTTATATGCTCAGCAATGAGCTCAACAGGATTTTTTTAAATGGGTTACCCCGCATTGTGGTATGCCAATATAAGTTGCCTTATCCGTACTTGTAATAACATTTGTGTATCATATTTTTCCCCTCGGGGGATCCACCCTTTGGAGCAAAAGTACACTTGGTGAAAAAGTATTTTGTTCATAAAAGGGTGAGGAGGGTAGCATAAACTTTTGTAGCATGATATAGAGAATTGTGTTTATAGTGGCCAATACATATATTCCTGTTCCGTGCTGTTTTTTTTTTTTTTCTCTTGTTTGTAACGACCGAATAGGTTTCCCCGACCGTGTCGTTTTGGAAGAATTTAAGAAACATTCGCCTTTTCAAATTGTAGAGGTAGGAAATTATTTGTCTACCACAAACAATACAACTGCACTCACCCGGGCCGAATGTGCGATTGGCTCTTCCTCTCCTGGAGTTTTCTACATAGCAACCATTTTAAACAAAAGTATAGGGAACAAAACAAAATAACCCCTCGATGGTGGAGCAGAACTCCCTGCCCGATTAAACAAGCACAAAAACGTGTTCACATAGGAACAGTTAAGAAGGAACAGAAGCCGCTTTTCCCTTCCAATAAAGGATAAACATCCATTTATAGCTACAGAAGAAGAAGAAAAAGAAGAGGAAGGAAAGGCTACCTCACTGGGCAGCGCCTGAATAAACCCAAAGTAAGTGCCCAAAGGGGGGGAACATTTATACCGTTGTGAATAATTTTGAAGAGCTCTATTTTTTGTAAGCAGGTCCTAATTGCAACGCGGCGCGAACATTCCCATCTGCTTATACACGTATATATGTAGGCAGGTAGTATATATAGGACGGTAATATATATAGGCACGTAACATATGGGTAGGAATGTGTTGAGGGAGAGAGCACTGCAACAAGGGAAGAGATCCACGTAGAGACATACCATTTTGGCAAGCACCCAGTGAAAGCGCTACGCTTGAATGAAGACAAAACCCGTTCCACACCATTTAACGGAAGGCTCCCGTTAACGCATATTGCTCTTTTTAAGGAAGACGCCCCTGCCGCCTCCCCATTCACACGAAAGTACACACATACACACAAAAAAAAAAATTACAAGTCACCAAACGAAAAGATGAATTTTTTACGCAGCAGGAAAGGAGATGAGGGGAAAAACACAAAGGACACCCCAGAGGAGGAAAAGGAAAAAAAAAAAAAAAAAAATTTTATCAAGGTTGCTTTCAACTATATCAAATATTTCCTAGACAATAAAGTGAAGAGCAAATACAAGTATTCCTTTTTTATGGGGTTATTTATAATTTTTTTAATTTTTAATGGTTTTTTTCAAAAGTTGTTAGAATTTTACCACACGTACTTTTATAAATTCGAGTACATTGACGTATCGGATACGAACAAATTAAAAGAAATTTTTTTCAGCAACAAGCCCTATTTGGTATATTGTAAAAATGATAAGCAGGAGATTATTCACCCAACGATTAATTTAAGTAGATCGAGTTTTCCCGATATACTTAAAATTGCCATTATTAATTGTAAGAGTTTATTACCCAGCCAGCAAACAGTGTATGAGCGTTTTTCCATGGACCCTGAAACAAAAGCGTTCATTGTTTGCTACGGAAGAAAACCCAAACCAATTACACAGGGACTAATGAATAATAGGAAAAAATTTGTATCTTTTGTTAGAGAAGCATTAGTATTCAGTGTGCCATTTTTTTCAAAATTTCCTCAATTTCAAACCAAATGTTTAAATAAAAATAAAAAATGCATTTTATTCATTTCTGGAATTCATATGACAAATGCTAGTATAAAATACAATTATATTAATGACATTTTTGTTAATAATAAATATTTTGACCTAAGTCCGATGATAATTGATAATAGGAAATTTTTGCTCAAACTCAGTGATGAAGTATTTTCTTCCTACGACAAGAAACGGGATATTCATGTGCTCTGTCTTTTTAATTCCACCGAGGGACAGGAGGATAATTACTATGGGTATTTTTACAAGGACGATTTTGAGGACTTCAACAAATTGTCTTCCTTCGTCGCGGAGTGTGTAAAGTTCACTAGCAAGAGCACTGAGCTTGTGAAGCTTTCTGCCGTCCCGCAAATTAAGTACAGATCGAGCAAGAACAAGTGATAGTGCGATGGATCAGGTTGATATACTTTATGCAAAGAGTTGTTTTTACATGAATGTGTCGTTACCGCGTTTAATAATGACACCCATTGAGCAGGAGCAGTATAGAAACTGTTTTGGGGAGAGCGTCTCCTTTTTTTTTATCAATTCGTCACATTGTTATTATTTTTTTTTTTTTGCTTTTTTTGTGAAAATACGTGTTTGTACTTTCTTTAAGCCAACGCCACGTGGCAAATTGTTTGTCCTCTCCACCTGCAACACTACTCCTCTTTGAATAATTCAACTGAAAAATTTTTATTAATACCTTTTAATTGCGACTTTTCAAAAGGGGAATCGTTAATATCGCGCTGGGTACACACATATAGAAGCGTGCGCGCAGCGATGCAGTTACACATAAAAAAAAAGACTGAAGCATGGCACACGTGCGTTCAGGCGAAGCGATTATGATAATAGTTGGCATAACCCCAGCACATGCGTGTGTCGCCCGTCCGCTGGCAAACCAATGTGAACAACAAAAAAAAGAACATAGCAGCCTCCCCGACGAGCACACCGCATAGCGTTTGAGACGTACCAGATGATTAACACGCACAAATGTGTGGAGGCCCTTAAGTGGGCACCTCCCCCAGTGTAGCGTTCATTTGAATGGGCCTTGTTGTGCGATATTACTACATGTCACAGAACATGCTATAGGGAGGCACTGGATTTACCCCGACGTGGATTTACCCCTCCACTTTGTCCTTTTCTGTCCGCTCGGTCTCAGCCTGCTGCTCCTCCGCTGGGTTACCCACAATTCTGTTATAAATATCTTTAAAAAAATTGGAGTGCGTAATGTTGAAGCTTCTGCTATCACGCACATTTTTCCTATTGGGAAAAACGACGTTCATAATTTCGTCATTTTCCTTCTGCAATTCCAGTACTTGTAATTTTAGCGTTTCCAGCTTATGGTTTAAAATCATTTCCTTTTTTGCTTCCTTCAAACTATTCCTTTTGTATTCTGCTACAATGATTAGTGCTGCCACGAGGAAAATGATTGTCTCTCCTAAGAGTTCACTTCCTACATTAACGGACTTGGTCTCACTTATATAAGAGCTATAATTAACGTTGGTGGCATTTGCATTGTAAAATTTCTTCTGAATGTATTGCTCGAAGAAGTAATATTTTTTTCCACAGTATATACATATGCTTTTGAATTTTTTATTTTCTATCGCTTTCTTTTTTATGTATCCTGATATGGGTTTGCTTACTTGTCTTATAAGAACGATTCCGATTTTGAAGAATGGAATCATTTTTGGCGTGGCAACGGTTAGCGGCTAAGTCCCTTCGTGAGGTGGATTCCCCCTCCCCCTATGTCTGGAGCGAGAGACACATTCCTTCCCCCACCCCCTACCTTCTTTGCGGGGTATATATCACAAATTGACTTTCCACTGACGAAGGGTAAACGGGGTGTGCAGAACAATGTGTCAATGGAGAGGGTCCACACTTTTTCCGTTTTGCTCTCCAAATATATGTAAACTGTCGTCTACGCTTGTACGAGTACAAAGGAGGTGTGCGTGTACAAGGTAAAGCTCTTTCGTTACGCCTGCATTTTTTTCTTTTTTTTTTAAATCTGCATTGGGTGTATTATTTTACCCGTTTATGGGAAGGGGAAAAAAGGTCTCTTCATTTCTCATCTTCAATTCTCCTCCCGCTCGTTTTCTTTTTTTTTTTTTTTTTTTTTTTCTCTCCCCGCTTTGTTACTGGGTTCGTCTATGTAACACCCTATGCGAGTAAAAAAAAAAAGAAAAAAACAAAAAAGGTTTCTTTTTCACTCCTTTTCTTCCTTTACATAATCAATCCCTAATTAAAAAAAAAAACCTGCACAACGCGTTTTATTTTCCGATTTTTTGATTTTTTTTTTTTTTTTTTTTTTTTTTTTTCAAATGTCGACCTGCTTTTGAATGATAAATAATATTTTTTCAACACTTCTTGGGATAACATTGCCTTTTTTTAATAGCAGCTATTTTTTTCCGTGCCGCATGACCCGCTGCTTTACCGCCGTCACATCGCTAACTTATCGCTGCCACTATTTCAATATCATTACCCACTCGTTAGTCTTTTTTTTTCTTGTTTTTTTTCCCTTTTTTTTTTTCTTTTTTCCGGGGGGGCTTTATCTTCATAGCGCAGCTTCATTGAAAAGAAAAAAAAATAATACAAAATAACCGCTTGGTAAAGCAGCAGGGGAGTGAAAAAGGATCAACGAACAATGTATATTTATTAGTTTTTCTTTTTTTACTTCTTCCCCCTCTTTAATGAATCGTTACCCATTCGGCACCACAAACTTATAGCAGCTTTAAAGTGGAGAATAAAAATTCCTCATATCTCCACATGTGGCAACATATATGCAATTCTACATACATTTTTGTACATATAAAATACATGAAGTTTTTTTTTTTTTACTCTTTCCCCGTGCACATCATATAGAGGGTTCATACTGTATGCAGAAATAGAAGCACAATATTCGGTTATCCCTTTATAATGAATATTCTAAAATAAAAAAAAAAAAAAAA